>NC_048569.1:4971682-4976682 GCF_013265735.2 Oncorhynchus mykiss | reverse complement strand
CAGACAAAGAAAGGACTGCTCTACCTGCTCCCTCCCCCTCTCCTACTCCCTCCCCCTCTCCTTCTCTCTCCTCCTCCTTCCCCCTCTCCTTCTGTCTTCTACTTCCTCCCCCTCTCCTTCTCTCTCCTACTCCCTCCCCCTCTCCTTCTCTCTCCTACTCCCTCCCCCTCTCCTTCTCTCTCCTACTCCCTCCCCCTCTCCTTCTCTCTCCTACTCCCTCCCCCTCTCCTTCCTTCTCCTTCTCCCTCCCCCTCTCCTTCTCTCTCCTCCTCCTTCCCCCTCTCCCTCTGTCTTCTACTTCCTCCCCCTCTCCTTCTCTCTCCTTCTCTCTCCTACTCCCTCCCCCTCTCCTTCTTTCTCCTACTCCCTCCCCTACTCCTTATCTCTCCTACTCCCTCCCCCTCTCCTTCTCTCTCCTACTCCCTCCCCCTCTCCTTCTCTCTCCTCCTCCTTCCCCCTCTCCTTCTCTCTCCTACTCCCTCCCCCTCTCCTTCTTTCTCCTTCTCTCTCCTTCTCTCTCCTACTCCCTCCCCCTCTCCTTCTCTCTCCTTCTCTCTCCTACTCCCTCCCCCTCTCCTTCTGTCTCCTACTCCCTCCCCCTCTCCTTCTCTCTTCTTCTCTCTCCTACTCCCTCCCCCTCTCCTTCTCTCTCCTACTCCCTCCCCCTCTCCTTCTTTCTCCTTCTCTCTCCTCCTCCTTCCCCCTCTCCTTCTGTCTCCTACTCCCTCCCCCTCTCCTTCTCTCTCCTTCTCTCTCCTACTCCCTCCCCCTCTCCTTCTTTCTCCTTCTCTCTCCTCCTCCTTCCCCCTCTCCTTCTGTCTCCTACTCCCTCCCCCTCTCCTTCTCTCTCCTTCTCTCTCCTACTCCCTCCCCCTCTCTTTCTCTCTCCTTCTCCTTCCCCAGCTCATTCTCTCTCCTTCCCTCTCCTCCTCCTTACCCCCTCTCCTCCTCCTTCCCCCTCTCCTACTCCCTCCCCCTCTCTCTCCTTATCTCTCCTCCTCCTTCCCCCTCTCCTTCCCTCTCCTCCTCCTTCCCCCTCTACTCCTCCTTCCCCCTCTCCTTCTCTCTCCTACTCCCTCCCACTCTCCTTCTCTCTCCTTGTCCCTCCCCCTCTCCTTCTCTCTCCTCCTCCTCAACTCATTACTAGCTGCAAGTGGGGGTGTTTACGGGCCTGGTGTTCGGGGCAGCAAGTAGACGTGTGTTTGACTCCTGGGTCTGTGAGCCGGTCCCTGGCGAGAGGGTGGGAGGGTAGCAGCTCACCACTGCGAGGGGGCAGGAGTCCCTGGGCCTCCTCCATGACAGACAGGCAGCCCTACAAACAGCAGTGAGCAGGGGAGCACCAGGTAGAACAAACACTGTCTTTGCCAGCTCTAAACCAGCCTGCTCAAACCATGTAACATCATAGTTCTATTAATTATGGGGAAAAGTGATGCTCTTTGTCACAGATATAAATAACCCTGAACAAAGTATTACCTCGCTGATTAAACGCCCGGTCAGATAGACAGGGAGAGGGACAGAGAGAGAGAGAGAGGCAGGGAGAGAGAGGGAGTGAGTGAGAGAGAGAGAGAGAGAGAGAGAGAGAGAGAGAGAGAGAGAGAGAGAGAGAGAGAGAGAGGGAGGGAGAGAGAGAGAGAGAGATGGAGAGAGAGAGAGAGAGGGAGAGAGAGAGAGAGGGAGAGAGAGAGAGGGAGAGAGAGAGAGAGAGAGACACAGGGAGAGAGAGGGAGAGAGATATAGAGAGAGAGAGGGAGGGAGAGAGAGAGAGAGAGAGAGAGAGAGAGAGGGGGAGGGAGAGAGAGAGAGAGAGAGAGAGAGAGAGAGAGAGGGAGTGAGAGAGAGGGAGAGAGAGACAGAGAGAGAGAGAGAGAGAGAGGCAGAGAGAGAGAGAGAGAGAGGCAGGGAGAGAGAGAGAGGCAGGGAGAGAGAGAGAGAGGCAGGGAGAGAGAGGGAGAGAGAGAGAGAGAAAGAGAGGCAAGGAGAGAGAGAGAGGCAGGAAGAGAGAGGGAGAGAGAGAGAGAGAGGCAGGGAGAGAGAGAGAGGGAGAGAGAGAGAGAGAGAGGCAGGGAGAGAGAGGGAGGGAGAGAGAGAGAGAGAGAGAGAGAGAGAGTGAGAGACAGACAGACAGACAGGCAGGCAGACAGACAGATTAGAACTAAATTACCACATCAATTACCTCCTTTGTATCATAGCACTAGATAGGGAATAGGGCTCTGGTCTAAAGTAGTGCACTAGATAGGGAATAGGGCACCATTTTGGATGTAACTTGTAGCTCCACTACAGTGGGATAGAAGTGACTGCCAGCTTGGCTCCAGAATCAGCTTTAGCACCTCTTTCCACAGCACCAGAGGGCATTGGGACTGTCTGATAAGGCAGAGAGAGAAGTGCAAGCCAACAGTACCTGTATTTTAGATGGCATGGGATCTGCTACAGTTTAGACGGCATGTAATCTGCTGCAGCTTAGATGGCATGGGATCTGCTACAGCTTAGACGGCATGGGATCTGCTACAGCTTAGATGACATGGGATCTGCTACAGCTTAGATGACATGGGATCTGCTAAAGCTTAGATGACATGGGATCTGCTGCAATATGATTTTACATAAGCTTTCTGCTCTGTCCGTTGTTGAACACTCAAAACACCAGTGTGATTTCACATTGGCGACAATAAGCTCAGGGGTGGCAGGTATCCTAGTGGTTAGAGGGGGGAGGCAGGTATCCTAGTGGTTAGAGGGGGGAGGCAGGTATCCTAGTGGTTAGAGGGGGGAGGCAGGTAGCCTAGTGGTTAGAGGGGGGAGGCAGGTATCCTAGTGGTTAGAGGGGGGAGGCAGGTAGCCTAGTGGTTAGAGGGGGGAGGCAGGTAGCCTAGTGGTTAGAGGGGGGAGGCAGGTATCCTAGTGGTTAGAGGGGGGAGGCAGGTAGCCTAGTGGTTAGAGGGGGGAGGCAGGTAGCCTAGTGGTTAGAGGGGGGAGGCAGGTAGCCTAGTGGTTAGAGGGGTAGAGGCAGGTAGCCTAGTGGTTAGAGGGGGGAGGCAGGTAGCCTAGTGGTTAGAGGGGGGAGGCAGGTAGCCTAGTGGTTAGAGGGGGGAGGCAGGTAGCCTAGTGGTTAGAGGGGGGAGGCAGGTAGCCTAGTGGTTAGAGGAGGGAGGCAGGTTGCCTAGTGGTTAGAGGGGGGAGGCAGGTAGCCTAGTGGTTAGAGGGGGGAGGCAGGTAGCCTAGTGGTTAGAGGAGGGAGGCAGGTAGCCTAGTGGTTAGAGGGGGGAGGCAGGTAGCCTAGTGGTTAGAGGGGGGAGGCAGGTTGCCTAGTGGTTAGAGGAGGGAGGCAGGTAGCCTAGTGGTTAGAGGGAGGAGGCAGGTAGCCTAGTGGTTAGAGGAGGGAGGCAGGTAGCCTAGTGGTTAGAGGAGGGAGGCAGGTAGCCTAGTGGTTAGAGGAGGGAGGCAGGTAGCCTAGTGGTTAGAGGGGGGAGGCAGGTAGCCTAGTGGTTAGAGGGGGGAGGCAGGTAGCCTAGTGGTTAGAGGAGGGAGGCAGGTAGCCTAGTGGTTAGAGGAGGGAGGCAGGTAGCCTAGTGGTTAGAGGAGGGAGGCAGGTAGCCTAGTGGTTAGAGCGTTGGACTAGTAATCAAAAGGTTGCTGGATCAAATCCCCGAGCTGACAAGGTAAAAATCTGTCCTTCTGCCCCCCTGAACAAGGCAGTTAACCCACTGTTCCCCTGTAGGCAGTCATTGAAAATAAGAATTTGACTTGCCTAGTTAAATAAAGGTAAAACAATAAAAACCGTTTCTATATTAAAAGTCAACCGTGTTTTTTTTGTTGCTTCAATAGAGTGATCCGGGTCAAACAACTCTAGTTTCTCATCACACAAAATAAATTAAAGCAACAGGTTCGGCAGAAAAGAGCTTTTAATCAGGTGACAAAAAGTACAAATCAATGTGTCTGGCAGCTACTCAGAAGTAAATTAGTTTACAATGAAAGATCCAGGTATTGGCCATCAGATTTCCAACGGTAACCAATGAAAGATCCAGGTATTGGCCATCAGATTTCTAACGGTAACCAATGAAAGATCCAGGTATTGGCCATCAGATTTCTAACGGTAACCAATAAAATATCCAGGTATTGGCCATCAGATTTCCAACGGTAACCAATGAAAGATCCAGGTATTGGCCATCAGATTTCCAACGGTAACCAATGAAAGATCCAGGTATTGGCCATCAGATTTCTAACGGTAACCAATAAAATATCCAGGTATTGGCCATCAGATTTCCAACGGTAACCAATGAAAGATCCAGGTATTGGCCATCAGATTTCCAACGGTAACCAATGAAAGATCCAGGTATTGGCCATCAGATTTCTAACGGTAACCAATAAAATATCCAGGTATTGGCCATCAGATTTCCAACGGTAACCAATGAAAGAATGTAGCCAGGTACATTTCCTTGTCACGACTTCCGCCGAAGTTGGCTCTCCTGCCTGTTCGGGCGGTGCTCGGCGGTCGTCGTCACCGTCCTACTAGCCGCTACCGATCCCTTTTTCGTTTGTCTGTTGGTTTTGTCTTATTAGTTTCCCCTGTGTGTATTCTGGTTTAATTAGCTTCTCTATATGTAGTAGTTTGACACGCCCTTGTTTTGTGCAGGATTGTCTTTTTGTTACGTGTGTACATATTAGGTCGTGGTGTATTTTATTTTCTATACTGGACACCCTGTGGTTTTGGGTTGTCTGGTATAGGGTCCTGCGCCCTGTATTGTATTGGGCTTATCAGTTTGGTGTGCTATAGTAAAGCACTTTACTCCGTTACTCTCCCCCTCTGCGTCTGATTCCTGCACACACACCTAGTCCCGCGTGACAGTCCTAATGTTTTGTTTTAAGTTAATCTTGCCTTTTAACTTTCTAAACCTACTGGTAATAAAAAGTAACAGTTGCCTGTTTCCTCTCTGTTATCAGTCAGAGTGCTGTCTGCTGATTGATCGCAGGGGGACTTGATTAGTCTGACCACCACCACCATCACAAAA
>NC_048569.1:4941682-4966682 GCF_013265735.2 Oncorhynchus mykiss | reverse complement strand
ATTTAGATATTTGCTGTTTACGGATTGTGGTTGTTGTAGACCCAATAATGGTTGAATTGAAGAAGTTTAAGCTGTCTATCAATCATTGTTTTTGCTACCAGTGGACAGCCAGTGAAAATGCACTCTTGCACTCTAGTGTGGATCCCAGCCTATGGTTTAGAAGTTTGAGGGCGTTCCTGCGTGGTATTGTGCACCATATTGTAACAAGTTCAATTTGAGAAGACCACGAGTGGGGCTTTTACTGATCATATGGCGTTCAAACATGGCGTTCAAACATGGCGTTCAAACATGGCGTTCAAGCATGGCGTTCAAGCATGGCGTTCAAACATGGCGTTCAAGCATGGCGTTCAAGCATGGCGTTCAAACATGGCGTTCAAACATGGCGTTCAAACATGGCGTTCAAGCATGGCGTTCAAGCATGGCGTTCAAGCATGGCGTTCAAACATGGCGTTCAAGCATGGCGTTCAAGCATGGCGTTCAAACATGGCGTTCAAACATGGCGTTCAAGCATGGCGTTCAAGCATGGCGTTCAAGCATGGCGTTCAAACATGGCGTTCAAACATGGCGTTCAAGCATGGCGTTCAAGCATGGCGTTCAAACACGGCGTTCAAACATGGCGTTCAAACATGGCGTTCAAGCATGGCGTTCAAACATGGAGTTCAAACATGGCGTTCAAACATGGCGTTCAAACATGGCGTTCAAACATGGCGTTCAAGCATGGCGTTCAAGCATGGCGTTCAAACATGGAGTTCAAGCATGGCGTTCAAACATGGCGTTCAAGCATGGCGTTCAATTCAAATGTTCATCCTAAAACTAGAGGAGCAGCCATTTTAATTAGTAAGAACAAACCGTTCGCAACGTCAAGTGTAGAGGCAGACTAAGCACGCCATTTCCTTATTGTAGTAGGACGACTGTTATCTTAGCTGACATTTATGATATCAAATTGGGACAACAGTTCATTTTTCAATAAACGTGTTTTCTCGATTGCCAAATATGGATAAACAGCACCACTAATACTAGGTGGTGATCTGAATTTTGTCGCCCAATCTGGATGGCAGCTCTCCTAGGGTGTTACCGTCATCAAAAGACAGTCCTCAGAATTCAGCTATTTCTTCAGACATATGGCACATCTGATGTGTGACATTTCTCCCACAGCCAGGGAGTATTACTTTTTCTCGCCCGGTCCTAAGACCTTCTCACGTATAGACTACTTCTTCCTAGTCAATATATTTCTGAAACTCTTATCACGGAGTGTGACTGCCAAGCTTTAGTCATTTCCGATCATTCTGCTTTTACTATGAAAGTACTTATAACACATTCACAGCCTAATTAGCCTCCTTGCTGTCCTAACTCACTTCTGCTATCAGAAGAAACCCTTGTTGTCCTAACTCACTTCTGCTATCAGAAGAAACCCTTGTTGTCCTAACTCACTACTGCTATCAGAAGAAACCCTTGTTGTCCTAACTCACTACTGCTATCACAAGAAACCCTTGTTGTCCTAACTCACTACTGCTATCACAAGAAACCCTTGTTGTCCTAACTCTCTACTGCTATCAGATGAAACCCTTGTTGTCCTAACTCTCTACTGCTATCACAAGAAACCCTTGTTGTCCTAACTCACTACTGCTATCAGAAGAAACCCTTGTTGTCCTAACTCACTACTGCTATCACAAGAAACCCTTGTTGTCCTAACTCTCTACTGCTATCAGAAGAAACCATTGTTGTCCTAACTCACTACTGCTATCAGAAGAAACCATTGTTGTCCTAACTCACTACTGCTATCACAAGAAACCCTTGGTGTCTTTATATCTTCTCAGATTGAGCTGTTTCTTGAGCTTAATCAAACCCCTGGACTGTATCCTACAACAGTATGGGAATCAATGAAGGATTATCTAAGGGGCCAAATTATGCCGTATTAAGGAAGTGCAATATTCAATGCCTTGGAGAATTTGCAAATAAAATCTGGGATTTGGTTATGGCATATTCACATATTCACATTCACACTGCAGACCTACTAAAACAAAGTTTGATATTTTTTCCACTCAACTAACTGAAAATCGTATTTGTAAATCTCAAAATAATGTACATCAAGGGAAAACGGTAGCACGTTTTAATCAAATCATACCTGAGGTAACTGACGAGCTCGTTTAAATCAAATCATACCTGAGATAACTGACGAGCTCGTTTTAATCAAATCATACCTGAGATAACTGACGAGCTCGTTTTAATCAAACCATACCTGAGATAACTGACGAGCTCGTTTAAATCAAATCATACCTGAGATAACTGACAAGCTCGTTTAAATCAAATCATACCTGAGATAACTGACGAGCTCGTTTAAATCAAACCATACCTGAGATAACTGACGAGCACGTTTTAATCAAACCATACCTGAGATAACTGACGAGCTCGTTTTAATCAAACCATACCTGAGATAACTGACGAGCTCGTTTAAATCAAATCATACCTGAGATAACTGACGAGCTCGTTTTAATCAAACCATACCTGAGATAACTGACGAGCTCGTTTAAATCAAACCATACCTGAGATAACTGACGAGCTCGTTTTAATCAAATCATACCTGAGATAACTGACGAGCACGTTTTAATCAAACCATACCTGAGATAACTGACGAGCTCGTTTTAATCAAACCATACCTGAGATAACTGACAAGCTCGTTTAAATCAAATCATACCTGAGATAACTGACAAGCTCGTTTACTTCAAATCATACCTGAGATAACTGACGAGCACGTTTAAATCAAATCATACCTGAGATAACTGACGAGCTCGTTTACTTCAAATCATACCTGAGATAACTGACGAGCACGTTTACTTCAAATCATACCTGAGATAACTGACGAGCTCGTTTTAATCAAATCATACCTGAGATAACTGACGAGCTCGTTTTAATCAAATCATACCTGAGATAACTGACAAGCTCGTTTTAATCAAATCATACCTGAGATAACTGACGAGCTCGTTTTAATCAAATCATACCTGAGATAACTGACGAGCTCGTTTAAATCAAACCATACCTGAGATAACTGACGAGCACGTTTTAATCAAATCATACCTGAGATAACTGACGAGCTCGTTTACTTCAAATCATACCTGAGATAACTGACAAGCTCGTTTAAATCAAATCATACCTGAGATAACTGACAAGCTCGTTTAAATCAAATCATACCTGAGATAACTGACAAGCTCGTTTAAATCAAATCATACCTGAGATAACTGACGAGCTCGTTTACTTCAAATCATACCTGAGATAACTGACGAGCACGTTTAAATCAAATCATACCTGAGATAACTGACGAGCTCGTTTTAATCAAATCATAGCTGAGATAACTGACGAGCTCGTTTTAATCAAATCATACCTGAGATAACTGACAAGCTCGTTTTAATCAAATCATACCTGAGATAACTGACGAGCTCGTTTTAATCAAATCATACCTGAGATAACTGACAAGCTCGTTTAAATCAAATCATACCTGAGATAACTGACAAGCTCGTTTAAATCAAATCATACCTGAGATAACTGACGAGCACGTTTACGTCAAATCATACCTGAGATAACTGACGAGCTGGGTTACAAATGTATTGATGATTAAGATATCAATGCTACCTTACTCCACACCTTCTTTCAGAACATAGATATTCCTTCAGTTGAACCTTTATAATCCCTCGTGATCTGACACTCCAGAGATATTCCTATCACTTGATGCTGAGAAGGCATTTGATTGGGTGGAGAGGGATTATCTTTTATTTTTTATTTTTATACTGTCAAACAATATGGTTTTGGTTCCAATTTCATATCCTGGATCAAAGTCCTGTGATTGGAGAAAACTGAGGATGGATCAACAACATTGTAGTTAATCCACAATACTAACCTAACTGACAGAGTGAAAAGAAGGAAGCCAGTACAGAATACAAATATTCCAGAAACATGCATCATGTTTGCAACAAGACACTACAGTAAAACTGCAAAAAATGTGGCAAAGGAATGTACTTCATATCCTGAATACAAAGTGTTATGTTTGGGGAAAATCTAATACAACACATTACTGAGTACCACTGTCCATATTTTAAAACATAGTGGTGGCTGCATCATGTTATGGGTATGCTTGTCATAGGCAAGGACTGGAGAGGTTTTTTTTAGGATAAAAATAGGAATAGAGCTAAGCTCAGGCAAAATCCTAGAGGAAACCCTGGTTCAGTCTGCTTTCCACCAGACACCACAGAGAGATAAATTCACCTTACAGCAGGACAATAACCTTAAACACAAGGCCAAATATACACTGGAGTTCATTACTAAGAAGACAGTGAATATTCCTGAGTGGCAGAGTTACAGTTTTGACTTAAATCTACTTGAAAATCTATGGCAAGACTGAAAAATGTCTGTCTAGCAATGATCAACAACCAATTTGACAGAGCTTGAAGAGTTTTAGAGAATAATGGGCAAATGTTGCACAATCCAGGTGTGGAAATCTCTTAGAGACTCACCCAGAAAGACTCACAGCTGTAATCGCTGCCAAAGGTGATTCGACAAAGTATTGACTCAGGGGTGTGAATACTTGTGTAAATTAGATATTTCTGTGTTTCATTTTGAATAAATTTGGACACATTTCTATTTAATAAATGTTGAATTCAAGCTGTAAACACAACAAAATGTGGAATAAGTCAAGGTTATTATAAGTTATACTCTGGACTCCGACGTTGCATGTTGTGATCAAATCAAATCGAATCAAATGTATTTATAAAGCCCTTCGTACATCAGCTGATATCTCAAAGTGCTGTACAGAAACCCAGTCTAAAACCCCAAAACAGCAAGCAATGCAGGTGTAGAAGCAGAATATATTTCTTCACTTCTTTATTTTTACTTCAGGATTATGTGTGTATTGTTTTGTATTGTTAGGTATTATCACTGCACTGTTGGAAGGTAGAAACACAAGCATTTCACTGCACCTGAGATAACATCTGCAGATCGGTGTACGAGCACCAATAAACTATGATTTGATTATGATTTGTTACCGAAATAGGGCACTACTTTTGACCTGAGTCCTATGGGTCTTGGTCAAAAGTAGTGCCCTAGACAGAGGATAGGGTGCCATTTAGGACGGAGACTTAGTCGTAGTGATTGATGGCCTGTTAAGACATGAAGCAAGGATAGGAAGGATGTACTCTGAAATTCTTCTTTTATCTTCAACAAATCGTGAACTGAACTCCTTGTTTTCGTCTGGTTAACTCTTGTAAAGTCCTACCATTAGACTGTAGAACACAACCCTACCCTGAGACTGTAGAACACAACCCTACCCTGAGACTGTAGAATACAACCCTACTGTTAGACTGTAGAACACAGTGGAACACAAACCTACCCTGAGACTGTAGAACACAACCCTACCCTGAGACTGTAGAACACAACCCTACTGTTAGACTGTAGAACACAGTGGAACACAACTCTACCCTGAGACTGTAGAACACAACCCTACCCTGAGACTGTAGAACACAACCATACTGTTAGACTGTAGAACACAACCTTACTGTTAGACTGTAGAACACAACCCTACCCTGAGACTGTAGAACACAATGGAACACAACCCTACCCCGAGACTGTAGAACACAGTGGAACACAACCCTACCCTGAGACTGTAGAACACAGTGGAACACAACCCTACCCTGAGACTGTAGAACACAGTGGAACACAACCCTACCCTGAGACTGTAGAACACAGTGGAACACAACCCTACCCTGAGACTGTAGAACACAGTGGAACACAACCCTACCCTGAGACTGTAGAACACAGTGGAACACAACCCTACCCTGAGACTGTAGAACACAACGGAACAACAACCATTTACTGTAGAAGGAACTAACAGAACTGAACAGATTCACGGTTGAAAACACATGAGAAAACATTACTACGTGTGTTGACTTGCAGAATGTTATTGTAGAAAATGTCAGACCTGCCTTTACTTGAATGTACCTGGCAAGTTATAGGAGGGGATGAAGAGACACCTCTGCATCTGGCTGCCGTGCTGAGGACATGCTACATCACTTTACAAAATAAGGTACGTACCGAAAGCCACTAATGCCTGCCGACTTAACCAATGTAGCCAAACACTCAATTCTGGGGCACTCTAACATGCCAACAATTCTGTATCACACTTAGTCTCCGGCCCAAATGGCACCCTAGTCATTATATAGTATACTACATTTGAACAGAGCCCTATGGTCCCAGGTCAATATATGTATGTATATATATATATAGGGTATAGGGTGCCATTTGGGACGAGTCACAGCCCATTGTCTCTCCTCCTCCCTGCTCCAGCACCTGTGACCACCAGAGGAAACCCAGAGTTACACTCCTAATCTATCACCTGTTTTTGGTGGTGACATTACTTTGATTCTGAATCCCACCACAGCCTGACAGTTAGTCATTCTAGTAGGAGGAGAGGGGTGATGGTTAGCATCCTCTCTCTGTTCTCTGTTCTCTCTGTCTCTCTCTCTGTCTCTCTCTCTGTCTCTCTCTCTCTTTCTCTCTCTGTCTCTCTCTCTCTCTCTCTCTCTTTCTTTCTCTCTCTCACTCTCTCTCTTACTCGCTCTCTCTCTCTCTCTGTCTCTCTCTCTGTCTCTCTCTCACTTTCTCTCTCTCTCTGTCTCTCTTACTCTCTCTCTCTCTCTCTCTGTCTCTCTTACTCTCTCTCTCTCTCTCTCTCTGTCTCTCTCTCTGTCTCTCTCTCGCTTTCTCTCTCTCTCTGTCTCTCTTACTCTCTCTCTCTCTCGCTCTCTCTCTCTCTCTCTTTCTTTCTCTCACTCTCTCACTCTCTCTCTCTCTCTCTCTCTCTCTCTCTCTCTCTCTCTCTCTCTCTTTCTCTCTCTCTGTCTGTTCTGTAAACTATAGGCCTATGTTCTGTAAACTATAGATCTATGTTCTGTAAACTATAGACCTATGTTCTGTAAACTATAGATCCATGTTCTGTAAACTATAGACATATGTCCTGTAAACTATAGATCTATGTTCTGTAAACTATAGATCTATGTCCTGTAAACTATAAACCTATGTTCTGTAAACTATAGACCTATGTCCTGTAAACTATAGGCCTATGTTCTGTAAACTATAGACCTATGTTCTGTAAACTATAGACCTATGTCCTGTAAACTATAGACCTATGTTCTGTAAACTATAGACCTATGTCCTGTAAACTATAAACCTATGTTCTGTAAACTATAGATCTATGTTCTGTAAACTATAGATCTATGTTCTCTAAACTATAGACCTATGTTCTGTAAACTATAGATCTATGTTCTGTAAACTATAGACCTATGACAGACTCCGCTCTAAGACAGACAGCATCACACAGAGACAGACTGCAGCATATCATATGCATCAGGTCTGTGAGACAGTGCTGTAAAGTCTGGGCTCCAATAGGGGATGACATGTCCCTGTGCCCCCCAGGCAGGGACTCATCACGGCCGGCTCTGCCACCACCACCACCACAGCAGTACAGGAGACAGATATCTAACTGTAAGCCCCCCCCCCCCCCCCCCCCCCAGGGTATTCAACACAACCACCAGCCACCAATCACACAGAAGTACACAGCTAGTGATTACATTAACACTACCAACCATCCAATCACACAGTAGTACACAGCTAGTGATTACATTAACACTACCAACCATCCAACCACACTGTGGTACACAGCTAGTGATTACATTAACACTACCAACCATCCAATCCAGTACACGGCTATGCCCAGACCAACTCCTTGTCACGTGTTTCTCTCTCTCTCTACTAAGAACACAGGCTTAGAATCTGGCCTGCAGCTAGAGCTTCTCCTGGTAATTACTGCAGCCTGGTATACGTCTGAAATGGCACGCTTTGCCTATAGAGTGCACTATTGTTGACCAGGGTCCATATAGTCGTATAGACCAGGGTCCATATTTGGGACGCAGACCTAGTAATTACAGAGAAAGGTCTAATAGCCTGGAAGGAAGGGCAGCAGCCTGGTCCAATCACAGAAGGACCTTGACTAGTTCCTTACTACTTCCTGTTATTATACAATTGTATCATCGGGGGGGGGCAACTAAAATTAGAACATCTGGCTGAAGTGAAGGAAGTTTTTCTTCTACAACCAATCAGTGGTTGTCCTGCTCTGGAAGCCTGACGCCATACTCTACTCTGTCTGAACTTTGGATGTCTTCTCTTGTTGTCTTCTCTTGTTGTCTTATCTTGCTGTCTTCTCTTGCTGTCTTCTCTTGTTGTCTTCTCTTGTTGTCTTCTCTTGTTGTTTCTCTTGCTGTCTTCTCTTGTTGTCTTTTTTAGTTGTCTTCTCTTGTTGTCTTCTCTTGTTGTCTTCTCTTGTTGTCTTCTCCTGTTTTCTTCTTTTGTTGTCTTCTCTTGTTGTCTTGTTGTCTTCTCTTGTTGTCTTCTCTTATTGTCTTCTCTTGTTGTCTTCTCTTGTTGTTTTCTCTTGCTGTCTTCTCTTGTTGTCTTCTCTTGTTGTCTTCTCTTGCTGTCTTCTCTTGTTGTCTTTTTTAGTTGTCTTCTCTTCTTGTCTTCTCTTGTTGTCTTCTCTTGTTGTTTCTCTTGCTGTCTTCTCTTGTTGTCTTCTCTTGTTGTCTTCTCTTGTTGTCTTCTCTTGTTGTCTTCTTTTGTTGTCTTCTCTTGTTGTCTTCTCTTGCTGTCTTCTCTTGTCTCTTTTAGTTGTCTTCTCTTGTTGTTTTCTCTTGTTGTCATCTCTTGTTGTCTTTTCTTGTGTTCGTTTTCATTTTTCTTTTGTAAAGAAATGTTAAAAAACATAAAAGGAGAAAAGCAAATAACAGATTGGCAAGCTAATGGTACGTCAAATGAAGAGAGGGAGAAAGTGAGAGAGGGGAGAGAGAAGAAAAACACAAACTTCTGATAGGGGGGGGGAGAGAGATAAAAAAAAAAATACTATTAGCAAATTCAAACACAGCTTTACTTTAATGAATGGCTTTCGATTTTAAAAACAGAAGTGCAGATGGCAGTCTAAAAAGGCAGATTATGGATATTAAAAGGAGAGAGGCATTTTCTCCAGTAGAAGAATTAAACGCTGGAGTGATTCTTTTGACAATGTTCATTATTCAGATGTGCTCTATGTGAAGCCGTGCCAACGTGGGCTTAGATCTCCCAACACAATCACAACAAAACCCTCTGTACCCTACGTGGGTAAGCAGAAAAACACAGCAAACAAACTCTGATTGGACAACACTCCGGCAGTATAGACGATGAAGGCATGGCCACTAGGCATAGTGGTTTTGAAAAGGGGCTTGAAGTTTAAGAAATGATTCCGGGGCAGCAGATTGTATGTTTTTTAACGTGTTTGTGGATAAAGTGAGTGAGTGAGTGAGTGAGTGAGTGAGTGAGTGAGTGAGTGAGTGAGATGGGTGAGTGAGTGAGTGAGTGAGTGAGTGAGTGAGTGAGTGAGTGAGTGAGTGAGTGAGTGAGTGAGTGAGTGAGTGAGTGAGTGAGTGAGTGAGTGAGTGAGATGGGTGAGATGAGTGAGTGAGTGAGTGAGTGAGTGAGTGAGTGAGTGAGTGATCTGAGAAATTGACTGTGTGATAGGTAGGCAACAACGTGTTTTATACAATAAAAATCTGTTTTGAGTGACAAGAGACAGAGTTCAGGTTGAAAAGAGGAGTAAGTAAAAGTAGTTAGATACAAGTTTAACGTGGATTAACAAAAGACTCCAGGAGAAGTGTAGGTAAATTCACTGTTTGTCTGAGCAGGTCTCTAGGCTGATTACTCTCCATCCGAGTCTCGGTAGATTTCGAGTCGACAATTCAATTAAACCAGCGAGCTCCCTCTGGATCTTACCATTGTTCTGATGGGGTAGCATGCAACACCTCCCTATCTATCCACAGCTAGAAAACCACGGCGACCAGGGACTACAAAAACAGTTTTAGAATTAAACCGTTTAGAAGAGGATTATTTTGGAGTCGGTTAAGAAGTTGTCCTGGCAAGAGAGAGGAAGAGACAACACAAGAACACGAAGCTGGCTAGTGTTGAAGCTGGCTGGTGTTGAAGCTGGCTGGTGTTGAAGCTGGCTAGTATTGAAGCTGGCTAGCATTGAAGCTGGCTGGTGTTGAAGCTGGCTAGTATTGAAGCTGGCTAGCGTTGAAGCTGGCTGGTGTTGAAGCTGGCTGCTATTGAAGCTGGCTAGTATTGAAGCTGGCTAGTGTTGAAGCTGGATGGTGTTGAAGCTGGCTAGTATTGAAGCTGGCTAGTATTGAAGCTGGCTAGTATTGAAGCCGGCTGGTATTGAAGCTGGCTGGTATTGAAGCTGGCTAGCGTTGAAGCTGGCTGGTGTTGAAGCTGGCTGCTGTTGAAGCTGGCTGGTATTGAAGCTGGCTGGTATTGAAGCTGGCTGGTGTTGAAGCTGGCTGGTATTGAAGCTGGCTAGTATTGAAGCTGGCTGGTGTTGAAGCTGGCTAGTATTGAAGCTGGCTGCTATTGAAGCTGGCTGGTGTTGAAGCTGGCTGGTATTGAAGCTGGCTAGTATTGAAGCTGGCTGGTGTTGAAGCTGGCTGGTATTGAAGCTGGCTGGTATTGAAGCTGGCTAGTATTGAAGCTGGCTGGTGTTGAAGCTGGCTGGTATTGAAGCTGGCTAGTATTGAAGCTGGCTGGTGTTGAAGCTGGCTAGTATTGAAGCTGGCTGCTGTTGAAGCTGGCTAGTAATGAAGCTGGCTAGTAATGAAGCTGGCTAGTAATGAAGCTGGCTAGTATTGAAGCTGGCTAGTATTGAAGCTGGCTGGTGTTGAAGCTTAGAGCATTCTACTCTTCAGAAAATCACAGAACAATTTGTCATTTGTAAAATAAGCTTTGAAAATACTACCTGACATCTGTAATTAATTATCATGGTGAATAAAAGAACTAAACAACCGGATCTCAGGGCTACTATTCCACACTGAAGGCTGACCCAATGAGAGAGAGAGAGCCTTGCTCGGGGGCATATCGACAGATTTTTCACCTAGTCGGCTCAGGGATTCAGACCAGTGATCGGTTACTGGCCCAACGCTCTTAATCACTAGGATACCTATCACCCTGGACCCAGTTTTACATATCAGTCCTTGTGTTACTGCCCAGTCTACATTATGTTTACTACCCAGTGATGTGTTACTACCCCAGGTAGTCAACGTGAGCGAATCAGGTCGACTATGTGGAAACATGAGTAGAGACAGGCTACTATGTGGAAACATTAGTAGAGACAGGCTACTATGTGAAAACATTAGTAGAGACAGGCTACTATGTGGAAACATGAGTAGAGACAGGCTACTATGTGGAAACATTAGTAGAGACAGGCTACTATGTGAAAACATGAGTAGAGACAGGCTACTATGTGGAAACATGAGTAGAGACAGGCTACTATGTGGAAACATTAGTAGAGACAGGCTACTATGTGAAAACATGAGTAGAGACAGGCTACTATGTGGAAACATGAGTAGAGACAGGCTACTATGTGGAAACATGAGTAAAGACAGGCTACTATGTGGAAACATGAGTAGAGACAGGCTACTATGTGGAAACATTAGTAGAGACAGGCAACTATGTGGAAACATTAGTAGAGACAGGCTACTATGTGGACCATTAGTAGAGACAGGCTACTATGTGGAAACATTAGTAGAGACAGGCTACTATGTGGAAACATGAGTAGAGACAGGCTACTATGTGGAAACATGAGTAGAGACAGGCTACTATGTGGAAACATTAGTAGAGACAGGCTACTATGTGGAAACATGAGTAGAGACAGGCTACTATGTGGAAACATGAGTAGAGACAGGCTACTATGTGGAAACATTAGTAGAGACAGGCAACTATGTGGAAACATTAGTAGAGACAGGCTACTATGTGGACCATTAGTAGAGACAGGCTACTATGTGGAAACATTAGTAGAGACAGGCTACTATGTGGAAACATGAGTAGAGACAGGCTACTATGTGGAAACATGAGTAGAGACAGGCTACTATGTGGAAACATTAGTAGAGACAGGCTACTATGTGGAAACATGAGTAGAGACAGGCTACTATGTGGAAACATGAGTAGAGACAGGCTACTATGTGGAAACATGAGTAGAGACAGGCTACTATGTGGAAACATTAGTAGAGACAGGCTACTATGTGGAAACATGAGTAGAGACAGGCTACTATGTGGAAACATGAGTAGAGACAGGCCTACGTCCACCTGACAAACGCTATGTGGAAACATCAGTAGAGACAGGCTACTATGTGGAAACATGAGTAGAGACAGGCTACTATGTGGAAACATCAGTAGAGACAGGCCTACGTCCACCTGACAAACGCTATGTGGAAACATCAGTAGAGACAGGCTACTATGTGGAAACATGAGTAGAGACAGGCTACTATGTGGAAACATGAGTAGAGACAGGCTACTATGTGGAAACATCAGTAGAGACAGGCCTACGTCCACCTGACAAACGCTATGTGGAAACATCAGTAGAGACAGGCTACTATGTGGAAACATGAGTAGAGACAGGCTACTATGTGGAAACATGAGTAGAGACAGGCTACTATGTGGAAACATCAGTAGAGACAGGCCTACGTCCACCTGACAAACGCTATGTGGAAACATCAGTAGAGACAGGCTACTATGTGGAAACATGAGTAGAGACAGGCTACTATGTGGAAACATGAGTAGAGACAGGCTACTATGTGGAAACATGAGTAGAGACAGGCTACTATGTGGAAACATCAGTAGAGACAGGCTACTATGTGGAAACATGAGTAGAGACAGGCTACTATGTGGAAACATCAGTAGAGACAGGCTACTATGTGGAAACATCAGTAGAGACAGGCTACTATGTGGAAACATCAGTAGAGACAGGCTACTATGTGGAAACATCAGTAGAGACAGGCCTACGTCCACCTGACAAACGCTAAGTTATTCAAGTCTTATTATTGTCAACTGAAAGGATATGGAAAAAGAGCTTCCGTTGAAAACAACCAACTTAAATAATACTGGTTTTTCCTTTTTCCTGTTTTCCAAAGCGCTGGGGACTTCCACAAAATTAATCTGTGATGATAAAAAAAAAAAAATGCCTAAGGAGGTCAAACAATAACTTAGTTCTATGGTTCATGTAATCATGTCCTGTCTAGTAAACATGAGAACACACATTTTCATTCCACGGAGTCAAGTCAAGCTCAGCCAAGCTGTACTGCACAAGCCTGCTGACACATATACCATAGTTGCTGAAACTGTGCTTGAAAGGACAGTGTGAAATCTAATATATATATATATATATATTTATCTATTTATCTTACTGTTGGTAAAAGTGGAGGATCATCAAGTTAAACGTTGTCTCATACAACCTAAGCGTTCCACATTAAGCAGGCCTTAACCTAGTGCAATGTAGCCTTTGCAGCACACACAGAGTCTGTCTAATGAGAGGGTTACTGATCCTCTGGCACTGGTGCAAAACAGTCCTAACATGGCTGCCAGCAGTCTCCTCTTCCCTCTCTTCCGTGTACCACTCCATCTCCCTCTTTCCACTCTCTTTCTTGTATCACTCCATCTCCCTCTTTCCACTCTCTTCCTTCCTTTTATAGCACAATTTTATCAAGTATAAACACGACTGAGATGAAGGCATAGCATAGCCTATATAAATAATCCTTACAGTCATTCATTCATGTGTTTATTTTTTAAATTTTTTTGCTAACATCTTATCTCTCTGATGGGCAGGGCCGTGACGGTCCTGGTCAGCCAAACGACCGCGGTCACTGTAATCATCGCTCGAATAGCTGTTTCTCTTTTAGTTGTATATTTATCTTTAAAGATGCACATTGTCTCGTCTCATCCAATCCTGACTGGATGTGCCTGCTGCTGTTGCTGCTGGGGGGGGGGGGGGGGGGGTTGCCTAGGCAACCGAAGACTAGTTTGCTACAACACCACAACACCTTGGTTGTTTCAGAAAGGAGCTACAAAGTAGTTTCATCGCGTTGTAAAAAGAGTCCGTGTTACCTGAGAAAAATGGACTCAAAAAATGGACTCAACTGCCACTAATGCCCGCCCCTTCCTGTTGTCAGTTAACTGTTTCTTCCACTCAAAATATATATATATATATATATATATATGGTTTGAAGTTCTTCATTCATAATCGGTTACACAATTAAACCTGTAATTGTGCCAGCCCAGCTGACGGGGGTGCCTTCCTGTTCTTCACGTCCTGCTCATAGCTAGTGGGGTGGTAGGTAGCCTAGTGGTTAGAGTGTAGAGGAGGTAGGTAGCCTAGTGGTTAGAGGGGCTGGTGGTAGGTAGCCTAGTGGTTAGAGGGGGGGGTGGTAGGTAGCCTAGTGGTTAGATGGGGGGTGGTAGGTAGCCTAGTGGTTAGAGGGGGGGTGGTAGGTAGCCTAGTGGTTAGAGGGGGGGTGGTAGGTAGCCTAGTGGTTAGAGGGGGGGTGGTAGGTAGCCTAGTGGTTAGAGGGGGGGTGGTAGGTAGCCTAGTGGTTAGAGGGGGGGTGGTAGGTAGCCTAGTGGTTAGAGGAGGGTGGTAGGTAGCCTAGTGGTTAGAGGAGGGGTGGTAGGTAGCCTAGTGGTTAGAGGGGGGGTGGTAGGTAGCCTAGTGGTTAGAGGGGGGGTGGTAGGTAGCCTAGTGGTTAGAGGGGGGGTGGTAGGTAGCCTAGTGGTTAGAGGGGGGGTGGTAGGTAGCCTAGTGGTTAGAGGGGGGGTGGTAGGTAGCCTAGTGGTTAGAGGAGGGTGGTAGGTAGCCTAGTGGTTAGAGGGGGGGTGGTAGGTAGCCTAGTGGTTAGAGGGGGGGTGGTAGGTAGCCTAGTGGTTAGAGGGGGGGTGGTAGGTAGCCTAGTGGTTAGAGGGGGGGTGGTAGGTAGCCTAGTGGTTAGAGGGGGGGTGGTAGGTAGCCTAGTGGTTAGAGGGGGGGTGGTAGGTAGCCTAGTGGTTAGAGGGGGGGTGGTAGGTAGCCTAGTGGTTAGAGGGGGGGGTGGTAGGTAGCCTAGTGGTTAGAGGGAGGGTGGTAGGTAGCCTAGTGGTTAGAGGGGGGGGGGGGGTGGTAGGTAGCCTAGTGGTTAGAGGGGGGGGTGGTAGGTAGCCTAGTGGTTAGAGGGGGGGTGGTAGGTAGCCTAGTGGTAGAGAGTTGGATTAGTAACCAAAAGGTTGCTGGATCGAATCCCTGAGCTGACAAGGTACAAATCTGCCGTTCTACCCCTGAACAAGGCACTCACTGTTCCCCGGTAGGCCGTCATTGAAAATAAGAATTTGATTTTTAACTGACCTGCCTAGTTAAAAAAAAATGTATCATTTATAGGAATAGCCTGGTAAAAGCATTGATCATTTATCGGAATAGCCTGGTAAAAACCATTGATCATTTATCAGAATAGCCTGGTAAAAACCATTGATCATGTATCAGAATAGCCTGGTAAAAACCATTGATCATGTATCAGAATAGCCTGGTAAAAACCATTGATCATACATAAGCACAAAGTTCAGGCTGGTTTAATCAGGCTAGTCCAACAAATTCCTACGTGTTTTCAGTGAAATGATAAACCACGTAGAAACATGCAGTAGATTGAGAGACGGTTTGTATTGATTTTCACAGTACGGTGTTCCTGTAGGTCGTTAGACATTAAAATAACTTCCGAGAGGTGCACCTGCAAAGGAAGACATGATGACTGTCACCTACAAAATAGCTACATTCTGATGAGATGACAGAAGTGAAAGTGTCACTAGTCTGAGGTGATTTCCAGGCTTCAAAATAGATTACCAAAAGACTCAACAAAAGAATCAACCAAAGAATGAATTTGGCTATGTTCTTATCTCATGGTGTTTTCACTTACGCCACATTGATGCGGCTTCTGGGTTAAGCGGGCAGTTGTTAAGAAGCGCGGTTTGGCGGGACATGTTTTGGGAAGAACCTAAACCCTTACCCAAAACTGGGTCTGTATCCTCTACCCAACCCTACTCCCTAGATCTAAACCCTTACCCTAAACCAGGTTCGTATTGTCTACCCAACCCTACTCCCTAGATCTAAAACCTTACCCTAAACCAGGTTCGTATTGTCTACCCAACCCTACTCCCTAGATCTAAACCCTTACCTTAAACCAGGTCTGTATCCTCTACCCAACCCTACTCCCTAGATCTAACCCCTTACCCTAAACTGGGTCTGTATCCTCTACCCAACCCTACTCCCTAGATCTAAACCCTTACCCTAAACCAGGTTCATATCATCTACTTAACCCTACTCCCTAGATCTAAACCCTAAACCAGGTTCGTATTGTCTACTCAACCCTACTCCCTAGATCTAAACCCTTACCCTAAACCAGGTTTGTATCCTGTACCCAACCCTACTCCCTAGATCTAAACCCTAACCCTACTCCCTAGATCTAAACCCTAAACCAGGTTCGTATCGTCTACCCAACCCTACTCCCTAGATCTAAACCCTAAACCAGGTTCGTATCGTCTACCCAACCCTACTCCCTAGATTTAAACCCTAACCCAGGTTTGTATCGTCTACCCAACCCTACTCCCTAGATCTAAACCCTAAACCAGGTTTGTATCGTCTACCCAACCCTACTCCCTAGATCTAAACCCTAACCCTACTCCCTAGATCTAAACCCTAAACCAGGTTCGTATCCTCTACCCAACCCTACTCCCTAGATCTAAACCCTAACCCTACTCCCTAGATCTAAACCCTTAACCAGGTTCGTATCCTCTACCCAACCCTACTCCCTAGATCTAAACCCTAAACCAGGTTCGTATCCTCTACTTGAACCCTTCATTCTATTTTTATCTGTTTTATCTGGTCCATAAATGTTACTTTAATTGACGCAAATTGATTTTATGTAGTGTTCTTGCTTTTACGTAGTTCTGTCAACATAAGATGTCCTTGAGTACCCTGAAAGGCCTCCGCCAAGTAAAATATATTCTTCCTATTATCCTCACATACAGACTAGGATCATTTAGGGCCAAAGTAGTGGGATGGGGGTGGTGGTTTTTCAGGGGGGATAGTTTATACATGGTGGTCAATTAAACGTTTTACCCTGCAATCCACACTCCGACCTACGAAAGGCAGCAATACACAACACGGTATCTAGTCTGCAGGAAATTCACGTGAAGAAGAAGAAACGTGTTTGGTTTCTGTAGCACACGTGTAATTTCAGAGTAAAACAAGCTACACAAATTGCCACGGGATTGATGCAAATAACCACGAAATCATGATGTCAGGTAGGCATACCTAGTAGTTCATATTTAATTGAGCAGGTTTTAGGGACAGCCTTGCCGTCAGAAGACGGTTAGGTGTCATTTGCGTCATCGCTAACGGCTTCACAAAGTGGTGGACAAACACACGCACACAGACAGGCATTCCTGCGTTAGGCTTTTCAGAATGTTGAATGAAAAATACTAATCATTGATGCATTTTGTTAATGTATTATGATAATCTTGGGCGTCCTCGTTCTAAGCATTGTGGCTTTTATAGGGCCCGAACAAGTGTCTAAAATAGCTAGGTAACTAGGTCGAACTAACACATACAAAATCAACAGGATCTTAAACAACAACCTCTTCCCGTTTGAATTTGGGGCAAAAATACACTTCTCGGAAAGTCTACCCTCATAATAAACCCTCCTACCATTGTTACTCTCGGACGTCTACCCTCATAATAAACCCTCCTACCATTGTTACTCTCGGGAAGTCTACCCTCATAATAAACCCTCCTACCATTGTTACTCTCGGGAAGTCTACCCTCATAATAAACTCTCCTACCATTGTTACTCTCGGGAAGTCTACCCTCATAATAAACCCTCCTACCATTGTTACTCTCGGGAAGTCTACCCTGATAATAAACCCTTCTACCATTGTTACTCTTGTTGTTGCGCCTTCAAACTCCTCTCTGCTTCCACCGTTTGATCCGACAACAAATAATCAAGAGATTTTGGCCTTTTCAATTTACTGAAAAAAATACAAGAACAGTAACACTGTATCTGGCCCCCTTTTCCTCTACAATCACTTAGTCTGTATCCTAAATGGCCCCCTTTTCCTCTACAATCACTTAGTCTGTATCCTAAATGGCCCCCTTTTCCTCTACAATCACTTAGTCTGTATCCTAAATGGCCCCCTTTTTCCTCTACAATCACTTAGTCTGTATCCTAAATGGCCCCCTTTTCCTCTACAACCACTTAGTCTGTATCCTAAATGGCCCCCTTTTCCTCTACAATCACTTAGTCTGTATCCTAAATGGCCCCCTTTTCCTCTACAATCACTTAGTCTGTATCCTAAATGGCCCCCTTTTCCTCTACAATCACTTAGTCTGTATCCTAAATGGCCCCCTTTTCCTCTACAATCACTTAGTCTGTATCCTAAATGGCCCCCTTTTCCTCTACAATCACTTAGTCTGTATCCTAAATGGCCCCCTTTTCCTCTACAATCACTTAGTCTGTATCCTAAATGGCCCCCTTTTCCTCTACAATCACTTAGTCTGTATCCTAAATGGCCCCCTTTTCCTCTACAATCACTTAGTCTGTATCCTAAATGGCCCCCTTTTCCTCTACAATCACTTAGTCTGTATCCTAAATGGCATCCGGATATTACTTTTGACCAGGGACCACAGTGCTCTAGTCAACCGTAGTGCATTTATATAAGGAATAAGGTGTTATTAGGGACTCAGGCTTGGTTACGGAACAAAAGCAGCCATGGGGAGTGACAACAACAGTAGAGTAAGTAGTTATATAAACGGTATCCTCCCTGAGAGAGAGGTGCCCTTGGGCTAGAGGGATAGAGGAAGTGAACGAAAGAGAGATAGGGGGGGGGGGGGGGAGTTGTGAGGCTAAGGTATTAGAAACCATGAAATACAAGGCGGCTGCCCCAAAAAAATCCTATACGGGCGTTCGTAGTGAGGGACGGTTTGAGGTGCCGCCGTCGTCACAAATACACAAGCGCACATGTTCGAACGCGCACACACACACACACACACACACACACTGCTAGGCTAGCTGCTGCCAACACACACACACACGCACGCACGCACACACGCACACACACACACACACACACACACACACACACACACACACTGCTAGGCTAGCTGCTGCCAACACACACACACACGCACGCACGCACACACACACACACACACACTGCTAGGCTAGCTGCTGCCAACACACACACACACGCACGCACACACGCACACACACACACACACACACACACACACTTGAAAGGGAAGTCCTTGAGCCAGGCAGCACAATAACAGAGCCGTTTACAGGCCTTGCACAGGTGCATGGGAAACCCCAGGCTAGCCATGTTTTTTTTTCTCCTGCCTCTCACGCACATCAGTGTCCACTAGCAACTGTTGGTGTTCCTCAAGGCTCTGCTCTAGGAACACTACTGTTCTCACTAAATATTCTGTAACGTAACCCTTTACGCTCATAACTCTTATGAGGGTTGAAAATGAAAGAGTTGGGCACTGATAGAGCAGTGCAATACTGTATATTTTACCAGGTAAATTGACTGAGAACACATTTTCATTTACAGCAAAGACCTGAGGAATAGTTACAGAAAGAATGACCCAATTGGGAAGCTAGGGATGATTAGATGACCCAGATTGGGAATTTAGCCAGGTCACCAGGGTTAACACACCTACTCTTATGATAAGTGGCATGGGATCTATAGTGACCACAGAGTGTCAGGTCAGCCATTTTACGTCCCATCCAAAAGACAGCCACCCTACACAGGGCAATGTCCCCAATCACTGCCATGGGGCAATTGGATATTTTTTAGGCCTGGGGAGAGTGCCTCCTACTGGCCCACCAACACCACATCCAGCAGCCTCTGGTCTCCCATCCAGGGACTGACCAGGGAGTGCCTCCTACTGGCCCTCCATCACCACTTCCAGCAGCATCTGGTCTCCCATCCAGGGACCATAGCTTCAGAGGGGAGCCAGCAGTGGGATGCAGGGTGGTATACTGCATACAGTGTCTCCACTTCACAGTTCTGTTTTTTAATATTTTTTTTTGACTGACAGCCGTTCTAAATTTGAGCATCCGCACGAGACAATATGTTGATTAGGTTTAAATCAGATTGTAATAGTCACAGGGTCGCAGATATAGTTGCAGGGTAACAGTGACATTCTTAAGCTCAGGGCTCCAACAAGTGTGAATGAAGGGTGGGTATCCCCCCCCCCCCCCCCCGCTAATTGTCAAACTTTTAGCAAATTTTTTGTTGTTGTTGTCTGAGTGAAGGCAAATGCTGTAAAGATTAGACATTGACGATTATAATAAATACCACAAGACAAACACCAGTGAGTTCAAACGTGCACTTCATTATTTCCATATCATCAAACTGATGTCATACACACTATGAGTGATGTACAGCTACCCTGGGTTGTTCTGAACATGGGTGATGTACAGTTACCCTAGGTCGTTCTGAACATGGGTGATGTAGAGTTACCCTGGGTCGTTCTGAACATGGGTGATGTACAGCTACCCTGGGTCGTTCTGAACATGGGTGATGTAGAGTTACCCTGGGTCGTTCTGAACATGGGTGATGTACAGCTACCCTGGGTCATTCTGAACATGGGTGATGTAGAGTTACCCTGGGTCGTTCTGAACATAGGTGATGTACAGCTACCCTGGGTCGTTCTGAACATGGGTGATGTAGAGTTACCCTGGGTCGTTATGAACATGAGTGATGTACAGTCACCCAGGGTCGTTCTGAACATGGGTGATGTACAGTTACCCTGGGTCGTTCTGAACATGGGTGATGTACAGTTACCCTGGGTCATTCTGAACATGGGTGATGTACAGTTACCCTGGGTCATTCTGAACATGGGTGATGTACAGTTACCCAGGGTCATTCTGAACATGGGTGATGTACAGTTACCCTGGGTCATTCTGAACATGGGTGATGACAAGTTACCATGGGTCGTTCTGAACATGGGTGATGTACAGTTACCCTGGGTCGTTCTGAACATGGGTGATGTACAGTTACCCAGGGTCGTTCGGAACAGAATGTTTGTTTTTATTGTGAAGAAGATTTACCCGAATGAATTCTCGACTCCTTCCTATGCGCCCCCCAAATGACGATTTGTTTCTCTGAATTGCCTTGTGAAAGCCTAACGCTGTAACGTCGTATTTTTATAACTTAGCTAGTCATGTTGGCAAAAGAACAAGCTTTCAAATTATGCCCACCTGACCCAGATTGTGATTTATAAATGGACCGTTTTTTTTTTTTGTTCGTAAACAACAAGAGTAATTGTGTAAAAGCGGGGAGGCTGTGTGTTCAAAACAACGACAACACTGTGTATTCTGGTTCTTCGATAGAACAACAACAACAACAACAACAACAACACCTTATAGTTGAAGGCTCTTCAGTGAGTTATGAATGTGTACTGAAATGAGGTGGGAACTGTGCACCCGTTGGAGACACCGGTTATACGGCTCTGTAAAACCCACGTCATTTTCTTCCCTAATATTCCAGGAATAATATAATCGGGTTACTGAATGTATCCAGAATATTTTCAGATTTCGTTACCAACAAATACGGTGAAAAAGCGCAGTAAAAGTATAATAATGTAGATAAAGTCAACCGTTTGGATTCGGTCTTCTGTCAGGAACTGGTGTCACTACCTCCTCTCCACTTCACATACCATAACACACACACACACACACACACACACACACACACACACACACACACACACACACACACACGCACACATATACACACACACACAAAAAAAACACACACACACACACACACACACACACACACACACACGCACACATATACACACACACACAAAAAACACACACACACACACACACACACACACACACACACACACACACACACACACACACACACACACATACAGACACACACACACACACACAAAAACACACACACACATACACACAAACACACACACACATACACACACAAAAAACACACACACACATGCACACGCATACATACACACACACCAACGTACCATAACAAACAGCCAGTTGTTTGTGTGACAGGCCAGCAGCTACAACATCTCAGCTCAGAGGTATGACCCTTAACACACAAACACATTAGGATAGTCTGAGTCTCAAGAAACAAAACTCAAGGTCTCGACTGTCTGAGGAGGTGCCTTTCATATTGGCCTTGTACCTCAGACAGAGAAGGACAGAAGTTTAGGACCTGTATATAATATAGAGCCATTTAAGGATATTTTTACAAATTAGTTGTTTTGTTTGTTCCTGTGGTAAAGTGTCTACATCTCTCTGTTATGCCACACAGTCCAGAAAATGTCTGCGTTTTGTTTAAATCTGTATTTCTGTCAGTTGGGATATCATCGCCTCAGATCTGGTACTGTAGCTACGACTCTTGACAATTCTGTGTACCAAACTCTTGAGATACAGACGCATTAGTGTTCACTGTGCCTAGTACAACAGAACAACACAGGGCAACAAAGAAATAGCAACCAGCTTTCCCCTTCCTCCTCCTCTTTCCTTCCTCACGTACACACAAACACGCAAACACACGCACACACACAGAGACACACACACAAACACAGTGAATCTAACTGAAGCTGAAACTAATGTTCCCAGTGTTTACCTCAACAAATTATTCAACAGTGTGCCACCAGCAAGATAGATAAATAAAAAATAAGCCAGCAATGTTCTCTCCCTCTCTCCCTCTCTCTCTCTCTCTTCTCTCTCGCTCTCTCTCTCTCTCCCTCTCTCTCTCTCTCTCTCTCTCTCTCTCTCTCTCCCTCTCTCCCTCTCTCTCTCTCCCTCTCTCTCTCTCCCTCTCTCTCTCTCTGCATCTCCATTTTGAAATGAGAGTAGAGCTAAGAGAAACAAACCTAGTGATGAACTAAGAGAGGTCTGAGGGAGAATGTCTTGGCGAACTGTTCCAAGGCCTACGAGGAGAGGAGGTGGGGGGGGGGGGGCTGAAGACCGAAGATAAAGATGTGTTATTGGAGATGCACCAAGGGGCCCCCTTTATGTCACGCCCGGCACCCTTTTTAAAAATGTTTTACTGTTTTATTGAGACAACCAGCTTGATTTTGTTTTATTTGAGCGACCGAGGAAAACGTTGTTTTGGAGTTAATTTCCTGTAATTCTACATAGTTTAACACAACATGACATATTTTAGACAGACTATTTAATAATAATAATAACAATAATAATAACAGATAAGAAAAATAAAGTTGATTTCTCCAAATGCTTTTCCGCTAACGTGTTTTATTGTTATACTTTTCTATGAACCCTGAATTTAATTAATTAATTATACCTCTTCTCTTTTACAGAAAGTAAAAAGATCAATTAATAGCGACAGAGTGACACATTGTATCAGAT
Source organism: Oncorhynchus mykiss (assembly GCF_013265735.2). Classification (NCBI taxonomy): domain Eukaryota; kingdom Metazoa; phylum Chordata; class Actinopteri; order Salmoniformes; family Salmonidae; genus Oncorhynchus; species Oncorhynchus mykiss. The sequence continues at coordinate 4,943,349 of NC_048569.1, read as the reverse complement.
TACTTCCCAAGCAACGTCACGTTTCTCTGAGTCCTCGACTTTAGAAGGTCGTAAGCTCAGCTTCTGAACGTCATAGAGACGAACCAAAGATATTCCCATGGACATCAGAGTATTTTATTTCCCATGTACATCAGAGTATTTTATTTCCCATGTACATCAGAGTATATTATTTCCCATGTACATCAGAGTAATTTATTTCCCATGTACATCAGAGTATTTTATTTCCCATGTACATCAGAGTATATTATTTCCCATGTACATCAGAGTATTTTATTTCCCATGTATATCAGAGTATTTTATTTCCCATGTACATCAGAGTATTTTATTTCCCATGTATATCAGAGTATTTTATTTCCCATGTACATCAGAGTATTTTATTTCCCATGTATATCAGAGTATTTTATTTCCCATGTATATCAGAGTATATTATTTCTCGCTTAAAGCATCATGGATTCATGCCTTGTTTTAGATGCAAAGAAAAAGCCATATCTCAGACTGGCTACTCTTCTGCCTAGAAGTCCAGCATCCAGGAGTCGCCTCTTCACTGTTGACGTTGAGACTGGTGTTTTGCAGGTACTATTTAATGAAGCTGCCAGTTTAAGACTTGTGGGGTGTCTGTTTCTCAAACTAGACATTTTAATGTACTTTAATGTGTGTCGTCTGAGATTCCCAAAGATTGGAAAGCAGCTGCAGTCATCCCCCTCTTCAAAGGGGGGGACATTCTTGACCCAAACTGCTACAGACCTATATCTATCCTACCCTGCCTTTCTAAGGTCTTCGAAAGCCAAGTTAACAAACAGATTACCGACCATTTCGAATCCCACCATACCCTCTCCGCTATACAATCTGTCATGGGGGCCCCTCAGCCACGCTCAAGGTCCTAAACGATATCTTAACCGCCATCGATAAGAAACAATACTGTGCAGCCGTATTCATTGATCTGGCCAAGGCCTTTGACTCTGTCTATCACCACATCCTCATCGGCAGACTCGATAGCTTTGGTTTCTCAAATGATTGCCTTGCCTGGTTCACCAACTACTTCTCTGATAGAGTTCAGTGTGTCAAATCGGAGGGTCTGCTGTCCGGACCTCTGGCAGTCTCTATGGGGGTGCCACAGGGTTCAATTATTGGACCGACTCTCTTCTCTGTATACATCAATGATGTCGCTCTTGCTGCTGGTGAGTCTCTGATCCACCTCTACGCAGACGACACCATTCTGTATACTTCTGGTAAACTCTCCTTCCAGACTCACATCAAACATCTCCAATCCAAAGTTAAATCTAGAATTGGCTTACTATTTCGCAACAACGCATCCTTCACTCATGCTGCCAAACATACCCTTGTAAAACTGACCATCCAAAATAGCCTCCAATACCCTACTCAATAAATTGGATGCAGTCTATCACAGTGCCATCCGTTTTGTCACCAAAGCCCCATATGCTACCCACCACTGCGACCTGTACACTCTCGTTGGCTGGCCCTCGCTTCATACTCGTCGCCAAACCCACTGGCTCCAGGTCATCTACAAGACCCTGCTAGGTAAAGTCCCCCCTTATCTCAGCTCGCTGGTCACCATAGCAGCACCCATCTGTAGCACGCGCTCCAGCAGGTATATCTCTCTGGTCACCCCCAAAACCAATTCTTCCTTTGGCCGCCTCTCTTTCCAG
>NC_048569.1:4931682-4936682 GCF_013265735.2 Oncorhynchus mykiss | reverse complement strand
TGGAATGCCCGGTGGAAGCAGAGAGATGATTGCCAAATGAGCAGAGAGTCGAAAAGAGAACACAGAAAGAAGGCTGTTGTATAAACACCTGCATCTGGATTACATCTTCAAACTAATGGCAACCACCACATCTGTGACAGGGAGGGAGAAGCGTCCATCCATGTAGACGGGTAAGAGAGTCTAGATACATTTTCAGATATTATATGGTTTTTAATTTTGTTAGAAAGTCATTTTCATTGTAAGTTCAAGCGTACTGTTAGCTAGCTGGCTAACGTTAGCTGGCTGGCTTGCTAGCTAGCTAACATTACATGTATGATCTGTGTAGTAATATTATTTGTATCTCAGGAAGCCATTTGCATTGCTAGTTATAGCCTAGTGTTAGCTAGCTAGCTAACATTGAACCTAGTTGCTTAGCTTTAGCTATCTGCAGATTCATGCATGGCGCATGTTAGTATGAGATGAGATTATGATTCATTGTTTAGCTAGCTAGCTAGCTACATGTCGAAACAAAAGACTCCACTACGTCAGTAACCATTTCACTGTACCGTTTACACCTTCTGTATCCTGTGCTTGTGACAAATAAACTTTGATTTTATTTGATATAGTTTACCAGAGACGTTAATGTGAAGAACAACATGACCTGCACCAAAGTCAGATTAGGATATAGGCCTTTTTAGTCTTTAAATCTTTGGTTGTTTACTACACTACTCCCTCTGTTTAGCACATGGCCTCACATGTGATTTCTTAAAGAGATGAGTGCGGCAGGAGGCTTAAGAGGGTGTGATCAATGCTGAATGAGCGGGGCTAAAGGCTTAAGAGGATGTGAACGATGTTGAATGGGCGGGGCTAAAGGCTTAAGAGAGTGTGAACGATGCTGAATGGGTGGAGAGACAGAAGAGCTCTCCAGTAGGTGAACCAAAACATTCAATGGCCATTTTGTGGTTACAAGGTTTATCAACTTTCAGTTCAGTATGACATTCCCCATTGTTGACATTCCCCAGAGAGAGAGAGAGAGAGAGAGAGAAAGAGAGAGAGAGAGACAGAGAGAGAAACAGAGAGAGAAACAGAGAGAGAAACAGAAAGACAGAGAGGAGAGAGAGAGAGACCGAGATAGAGAGAGAGAGAGAGAGAGAGAGAGAGAGAGAGAGAGAGAGAGAGAAAGAGAGAGAGAGAGAGAGAAAGCGAGACAGAGAGAGAGAGAGAGAGAGAGAGAGAGGGAGAGAGAGAAAGAGAGAGAGAGAGAGAGACAGAGAGAGAGAGAGAGAGAGACAGACAGAGAGAGAGAGCGAGAGAGAGAAAGAGAGAAAGAGAGAGAGAGAAACAGAGAGACAGAGAGAAGAGAGAGAGAGAGACCGAGATAGAGAGAGAGAGAGAGAGAGACCGAGAGAGCGAGAGAGAGAGAGAGAGAGAGAGAGAGAGAGAGAGAGACCGAGAGAGCGAGAGAGAGACAGAGAGAGAGAGAGAGAGAGAGAGAGAGAGAGAGGTGTCTCTCCTGTCTCTAATAGCCTTCTGAACACAGTGACAGATGAGAGGATCGTGAACAAATTAGGAGAGAAGGGGAATGGAAGACCGAGGAGGGAGCAGCACATGACAGGCTGAATGTGTTATATAATGCATTAGATTACATTCATAATTACCCCAGGGCTCTACAGACACATACAGTACGAGCTTATTAGGACACAAACTAAGCTATACGGGGAGAGTTCTGATCACTAATATTAGCCTCAGGCTATCAAACACTAGTAAGTACTGTATTGTAGGCTGCACCAAGCATCTGGTTATTACTGTAAGTCTGTCATGTGCAGGAGAATAACTTCAGATCTGGCTCTACTGTTCAGAAAACGTTTTTTTATTTTTATGAGTGGTCTTTGTTTCCCTGAAGGAGAAGAAATTGAATCAGCCTCCTCTGTATAATGGCATGGTCTAGAGAAAAGAAAGCAAAGAACCTGGCTAACTGCTGGGTACTGATGTAGAGTTCTGTCTGTCTAGCTACCTGCTGGGTACTGATGTAGAGAACTGTCTGTCTAACTACCTGGTAGGTACTGATGTAGAGACCTGTCTGTCTAGCTAACTGATGGGTACTGATGTAGAGAACTGTCTGTCTAACTAACTGATGGGTACTGATGTAGAGAACTGTCTGTCTAACTAACTGATGGGTACTGATGTAGAGAACTGTCTGTCTAACTACCTGGTAGGTACTGATGTAGAGACCTGTCTGTCTAACTAACTGATGGGTACTGATGTAGAGACCTGTCTGTCTAACTAACTGATGGGTACTGATGTAGAGAACTGTCTGTCTAACTAACTGATGGGTACTGATGTAGAGAACTGTCTGTCTAACTACCTGGTAGGTACTGATGTAGAGACCTGCCTGTCTAACTAACTGGTGGGTACTGATGTAGAGTGTTTTGTTGTCTTCAAGAGATGTTGTTCCCTTCCCCTCTTTATTCCTTCTCTTCTCCACCTAACTAAGGACCCTGGGCAGCTGAAGGAGGCTGTGTTCTCTTCTCCACCTAACTAAGGACCCTGGGCAGCTGAAGGAGGCTGTGTTCTCTTCTCCACCTAACTAAGGACCCTGGGCAGCTGAAGGAGGCTGTGTTCTCTTCTCCACCTAACTAAGGACCCTGGGCAGCTGAAGGAGGCTGTGTTCTCTTCTCCACCTAACTAAGGACCCTGGGCAGCTGAAGGAGGCTGTGTTCTCTTCTCCACCTAACTAAGGACCCTGGGCAGCTGAAGGAGGCTGTGTTCTCTTCTCCACCTAACTAAGGACCCTGGGCAGCTGAAGGAGGCTGTGTTCTCTTCTCCACCTAACTAAGGACCCTGGGCAGCTGAAGGAGGCTGTGTTCTCTTCTCCACCTAACTAAGGACCCTGGGCAGCTGAAGGAGGCTGTGTTCTCTTCTCCACCTAACTAAGGACCCTGGGCAGCTGAAGGAGGCTGTGTTCTCTTCTCCACCTAACTAAGGACCCTGGGCAGCTGAAGGAGGCTGTGTTCTCTTCTCCACCTAACTAAGGACCCTGGGCAGCTGAAGGAGGCTGTGTTCTCTTCTCCACCTAACTAAGGACCCTGGGCAGCTGAAGGAGGCTGTGTGGTGGTGAATGAAACAACCTTTTCATCTATTCTACACTGCCTTCTTTTCTCTTCTTCTTTTAAGAGAGAGATTATCAAAACACCACAGAGAGAGATTATCAAAACACCACAGAGAGAGAATATCAAAACACCAGAAAGAGAACAACACTGAGAGAGAATATCAAAACACCAGAAAGAGAACACCACAAAGAGATAATATCAAAACACCAGAGAGAGAGAATATCAAAACACCACAGAGTGAAAATATCAAAACACCAGAGAGAGAATATCAAAACACCACAGAGAGAGAATATCAAAACACCAGAGAGAGAGAACAACACAGAGAGAATATCAAAACACCAGAGAGAGAGAACAACACAGAGAGAATATCAAAACACCAGAGAGAGAGAATATCAAAACACCACAGAGAGAGAATATCAAAACACCAGAGAGAGAATATCAAAACACCACAGAGAGAGAATATCAAAACACCAGAGAGAGAATATCAAAACACCACAGAGAGAGAATATCAAAACACCAGAGAGAGAATATCAAAACACCACAGAGAGAGAATATCAAAACACCAGAGAGAGAATATCAAAACACCAGAGAGAGAATATCAAAACACCACAGAGAGAGAATATCAAAACACCAGAGAGAGAATATCAAAACACCAGAGAGAGAACAACACAGAGAGAATATCAAAACACCAGAGAGAGAGAACAACACAGAGAGAATATCAAAACACCAGAGAGATAATATCAAAACACCAGAGAGAGAGAGAACAACACAGAGAGAATATCAAAACACCAGAAAGAGAATATCAAAACACCAGAGAGAGAGAACAACACAGAGAGAATATCAAAACACCAGAAAGAGAATATCAAAACACCAGAGCGAGAGAGAACAACACAGAGAGAATATCAAAACACCAGAAAGAGAATATCAAAACACCAGAGAGAGAGAGAACAACACAGAGAGAATATCAAAACACCAGAAAGAGAATATCAAAACACCAGAGAGAGAATATCAAAACACCAGAGAGAGAATATCAAAACACCAGAGAGAGAATATCAAAACACCACAGAGAGAATATCAAAACACCAGAAAGAGAATATCAAAACACCAGAGAGAGAGAGAACAACACAGAGAGAATATCAAAACACCAGAAAGAGAATATCAAAACACCAGAGAGAGAATATCAAAACACCAGAGAGAGAATATCAAAACACCACAGAGAGAATATCAAAACACCAGAGAGAGAATATCAAAACATCAGAGAGAGAGAACAACACAGAGAGAATATCAAAACACCAGAGAGAGAATATCAAAACACCAGAGAGAGTGAGACACCAATTGCCGAACAAACAGGTAAACATTTACAGCATGCTAATTTGCAGCAGTTTACTATCATGAAAGCAATTTATATTGTTTAACAAAAGATCCTTAGTGAACTGCAAATGAGGCTTGGAATATTTAGTTAGTTTAAAGCAGCAACACAATTAATTTACACTTTTGATTTAAAAGTGCTAAAGAGCTTCCTCTAGATTTTTTAACAGAGAGACATCAATATAGCTGTGAGAAGGAAGATAGGCTAGGGATTTACAGTAGCTATTGTTTATTACTGGGTAGATACAGTATCATATATTCTAGAGGTGATTAATGGGTAGATACAGTATCATATATTCTAGAGGTGATTAATGGGTAGATACAGTTTAGTATATTCTAGAGGTTATTAATGGGTAGATACAGTATCATATATTCTAGAGGTGATTAATGGGTAGATACAGTATCATATATTCTAGAGGTGATTAATGGGTAGATACAGTTTAGTATATTCTAGAGGTTATTAATGGGTAGATACAGTATCATATATTCTAGAGGTGATTAATGGGTAGATACAGTTTAGTATATTCTAGAGGTTATTAATGG
>NC_048569.1:4814182-4926682 GCF_013265735.2 Oncorhynchus mykiss | reverse complement strand
CACACACACACACACACACACACACACACACACACACACTCAGAGCAGAGCAGCGTATGGAGCTCAGTCACTGATTAATGACCAGCCTTGTTTTATGATTCGATGCTGAACACCTGCAAAGTTCTGAGGGGCAAAAAGGGATCAGGGAAACAAATAAAAGGTTTGCCGTTGCTCAGCCCAGGCCAGACAGGGTTTGCCGTTGCTCAGCCAAGGCCAGACAGGGTTTGCCGTTGCTCAGCCCAGGCCAGACAGGGTTTGCCGTTGCTCAGCCCAGGCCAGACAGGGTTTGCCGTTGCTCAGCCCAGGCCAGAGAGGGCTTGCCGTTGCTCAGCCCAGGCCAGACAGGGTTTGCCGTTGCTCAGCCCAGGCCAGACAGGGTTTGCCGTTGCTCAGCCCAGGCCAGACAGGGTTTGCCGTTGCTCAGCCCAGGCCAGACAGGGTTTGCCGTTGCTCAGCCCAGGCCAGACAGGGTTTGCCGTTGCTCAGCCCAGGCCAGACAGGGTTTGCCGTTGCTCAGCCCAGGCCAGACAGGGCTTGCCGTTGCTCAGCCCAGGCCAGACAGGGTTTGCCGTTGCTCAGCCCAGGCCAGACAGGGCTTGCCGTTGCTCAGCCAAGGCCAGACAGGGTTTGCCGTTGCTCAGCCCAGGCCAGACAGGGTTTGCCGTTGCTCAGCCCAGGCCAGACAGGGTTTGCCGTTGCTCAGCCCAGGCCAGACAGGGTTTGCCGTTGCTCAGCCCAGGCCAGACAGGGTTTGCCGTTGCTCAGCCCAGGCCAGACAGGGTTTGCCGTTGCTCAGCCCAGGCCAGACAGGGTTTGCCGTTGCTCAGCCCAGGCCATACAGGGTTTGCCGTTGCTCAGCCCAGGCCAGACAGGGCTTGCCGTTGCTCAGCCCAGGCCAGACAGGGTTTGCCGTTGCTCAGCCCAGGCCAGACAGGGCTTGCCGTTGCTCAGCCCAGGCCAGACAGGGTTTGCCATTGCTCAGCCCAGGCCAGAGAGGGTTTGCCGTTGCTCAGCCCATGCCAGACAGGGTTTGCCGTTGCTCAGCCCAGGCCAGACAGGGCTTGCCGTTGCTCAGCCCAGGCCAGACAGGGTTTGCCGTTGCTCAGCCCAGGCCAGACAGGTTTGCCGTTGCTCAGCCCAGGCCAGACAGGGCTTGCCGTTGCTCAGCCCAGGCCAGCAGGGCTTGCCGTTGCTCAGCCCAGGCCAGACAAGGCTCTAGTTTCATTCCACTGTCTTGATCTGTTCTGTTCTGTTCTGTTCTGTTCTGTTCTGTTCTGCTCTGCTCTGCTCTGAGCTGCTGAATGAGTATGGCTGTGCACACACACACACACACACACACACACACACACACACGCGTAAGACTATCGGTGGTTCCGTTTGCACTCCATTAAAATTCAAGTACGAACAGAAGTTAGGACCACTTCTATAACCTGATATTTCACCATGCTATTACAATTCAGTCTTCAAGTTGGAGACCACTGGAATCACCCCATCTCTCTGCAGCAATTCACTGAACCAATTAGCTTGTTTAAGTGGTTAAAGTCATTGGTGTGACTGCTTGACTCCTCTCAACGCACAAAGCAAAGGAAAACAACTTAATAAACGCAGATTTATTAGTTAATTGGCGTTTAAATGTTTAAATGGCTTCAAGCTGTTACAAGATGAACAGCTAAGAGGCGGTAAGAGGAACATTAGTGAGAAAATAAAGCCCTACTTAACATGGTAGCACTAAGGATACCTACTTAACATAGTAACACTAAGGATACCTACTTAACATGGTAACACTAAGGATACCTACTTAACACGGTATCACCATGGTAACACTAAGGATACCTACTTAACATGGTAACACTAAGGATACCTACTTAACATGGTATCACTAAGGATACCTACTTAACATGGTAACACTAAGGATACCTACTTAACACTGTATCACCATGGTAACACAAAGGATACTTACTTAACATGGTAACACTAAGGATACCTACTTAACACGGTAACACTAAGGATACCTACTTAACACGGTATCACCATGGTAACACTAAGGATACCTACTTAACATGGTAACACTAAGGATACCTACTTAACACGGTAACACTAAGGATACCTACTTAACATGGTAACACTAAGGATACCTACTTAACATGGTAACACTAAGGATACCTACTTAACATGGTAACACTAAGGATACCTACTTAACATGGTAACACTAAGGATACCTACTTAACACGGTATCACTAAGGATACCTACTTAACATGGTAACACTAAGGATACCTACTTAACATCGTAACACTAAGGATACCTACTTAACATCGTAACCTACTTAACATAGTAACACTAAGGATACCTACTTAACATGGTAACACTAAGGATACCTACTTAACATGGTAACACTAAGGATACCTACTTAACATCGTAACCTACTTAACATAGTACCACTAAGGATACCTACTTAACATGGTAACACTAAGGTCTAAGAGCCAAGGAGGGATTCCTCTTCCTTAAGTTATTACACACACTGTCGATAAAACCAACAATACGCTCTCTCTCTCTCTCTCTCGCTCTTTACCTCTCTCACTGTGTGTGTACGAGAGAGAGAGAGAGGAAGAGAGAGAGAGAGAGAGAGGAAGAGAGAGAGAGAGAGAGAGAGAGAGAGAGAGAGAGAGAAAGAGGAAGAAAGAAAGAAAGCGAGACAGAGGGAGAGAGAGAGAGAGACAGACAGAGAGAGCGAGAGAGTGAGAGAGAGAGAGAGAGAGACAGAGAGAGAGAGAGAGAGAGAGAGAGAGAGAGAGAGTGAGAGAGAGAGAGAGAGAGAGACAGAGAGAGAGAGAGAGACAGACAGACAGAGAGAGAGAGAGAGTGAGACAGAGAGTGAGAGAGAGAGAGAGAGAGAGAGAGAGAGACAGAGAGAGAGAGAGAGTGAGAGAGAGAGAGAGAGAGAGAGAGAGAGAGAGACAGAGAGAGAGAGAGAGAGAGAGAGAGACAGAGAGAGAGAGAGAGTGAGACAGAGAGTGAGAGAGAGAGAGAGAGAGAGAGAGAGACAGAGAGAGAGAGAGAGAGAGAGAGTGAGAGAGAGAGAGAGAGAGAGAGAGAGAGACAGACAGACAGAGAGAGAGAGAGACAGAGAGAGAGAGAGACAGACAGACAGAGAGAGAGAGAGAGAGAGACACTGTAAAAACACTGTATATATATAAAAAGACATTTGTAATGTCTTTATTGTTTTGAAACTTATGTATGTGTAATGTTTACTGATAATTTGTATTGTTTATTTCACTTTATATATTATCTACCTCACTTGCTTTGGCAATGTTAACACATGTTTCCCATGCCAATAAAGCCCTTGAATTGAAATTGAATTGAATTGAGACAGACAGAGAGAGATAGAGAGAGAGAGAAAGAGACAGAGAGAGAACAGTGACTAAGGTTCAGGGTAGAGTACCGGGTGGTAGCTGGCTAGTAACAGTGACTAAGGTTCAGGGTAGAGTACCGGGTGGTAGCCAGCTAGTAACAGTGACTAAGGTTCATGGTACAGTACCGGGTGGTAGCCAGCTAGTAACAGTGACTAAGGTTCAGGGTAGAGTACCGGGTGGTGGCTGGCTAGTAACAGTGACTAAGGTTCAGGGTAGAGTACCGGGTGGTAGGCAGCTAGTAACAGTGACTAAGGTTCAGGGTAGAGTACCGGGTGGTAGCCAGCTAGTAACAGTGACTAAGGTTCAGGGTAGAGTACCGGGTGGTAGGTGGCTAGTAACAGTGACTAAGGTTCAGGGTAGAGTACTGGGTGGTAGCTGGCTAGTAACAGTGACTAAGGTTCAGGGTAGAGTACCGGGTTGAAACCCTGTGACTAAGGTTCAGGGTAGAGTACCGGGTGGAGGCCAGCTAGAAACAGTGACTAAGGTTCAGGGTAGAGTACCGGGGGGTAGCTGGCTAGTAACAGTGACTAAGGTTCAGGGTAGAGTACCGGGTGGTAGCCAGCTAGTAACAGTGACTAAGGTTCAGGGTAGAGTACCGGGTGGTAGCCAGCTAGTAACAGTGACTAAGGTTCAGGGTAGAGTACCGGGTGGTAGCCAGCTAGTAACAGCGACTAAGGTTCAGGGTAGAGTACTGGGTGGTAGCTGGCTAGTAACAGTGACTAAGGTTCAGGGTAGAGTACGGGGTGGTAGCTGGCTAGTAACAGTGACTAAGGTTCAGGGTAGAGTACGGGGTGGTAGCTGGCTAGTAACAGTGACTAAGGTTCAGGGTAGAGTACCGACCGGGTGGTAGCCAGCTAGTAACAGTGACTAAGGTTCAGGGTAGAGTACCGGGTGGTAGCCGGCTAGTAACAGCGACTAAGGTTCAGGGTAGAGTACTGGGTGGTAGCTGGCTAGTAACAGTGACTAAGGTTCAGGGTAGAGTACTGGGTGGTAGCTGGCTAGTAACAGTGACTAAGGTTCAGGGTAGAGTACCGGGTTGAAACCCTGTGACTAAGGTTCAGGGTAGAGTACCGGGTGGTAGCTGGCTAGTAACAGTGACTAAGGTTCAGGGTTGAGTACCGGGTGGTAGCCGGCTAGTGGGGACTGTGCAACAATCTTATGGCCTGGAGATAGAAGCTGTTTATCAGTCACTCGGTCTCAGCTTTGCACCTGTACTCACCTCGCCTTCTAGATGATAGCGGGGTGAACAGGCCGTGGCTTTGGTGGCTGTGGTCCTTGATGGTCTTCTTGGCCTTCCTGTGACACCGGGTGCTGTAGATGTCCTGGAGGGCATGCAGTGTGCCCCCCGATAATACGTTGGGCTGACCACACCACCCTCTGGATAGCACTGCGGTTGCGGACAATACAATTGCCGTACCAGGCGGTGATACAGCCCGACAGGGTGCTCTCAGTGGTGCATCTGTAGAAGTTTGTGAGGGTCTTAGGGGCCAAGCCACATTTCTTCAGCCTCCTGAGGTTAAAGAGGCACCTTCTTCACCACACTCTCTGTTTCAAGGAACTTTAAGCTTTTCATCCTTTCCACTGGGCCCGGCTCTCTCTGCTGTTTCCTGAAGTTCACAACCAGCTCCTTTGTTTTGTTGACGTTGAGGGACAGGTTATTTTCCTGGCACCACTCTGCCAGGGCACTCACCTCCTTCCTGTAGACTGTCTCGTCATTGTTGGTAATCAGGCCTACCACTGCTGTGACGTCTGCAAAACGTGATGAGTTGGAGACATGCGTGGCCACGCAGTCAGGTGAATTAATCTCACAGTGTCTGGGGGAAAGCAGACTGAGCCAGGTTTTCCTCTAGGATTTAGCCTGTGCTAAGCTCCATTGCGTTTATTTTTTATCCTGAAAAACTCCCCAGTCCTTAATGATGACAAGCATCCCCATAACATGATGCAGCCACCACTATGCTTGAAAATATGGAGAGTGGTACTTTGTAATGTGCTGCATTTGCCCCAAAGATAACACTTTGTATTCAGGACAAAAAGTTATTGCATTTTCTGCAGTATTACTTTAGTGCTTTGTTGCAAACAGGATGTATGTTTTGGAATATTTTTATCCTGTATAAGTGTCCTTCTTTTCACTCTGTCATTTAGGTTAGTATTGTGGAGTAACTACAAAGTAACTACAATATTGTGGATCCATCCTCAGTTTTCTCCTATCACAGCCATTAAACTCTGTAACCGTTTTAAAGTCACCATTGGCCTCATGGTGAAATCCCTGAGCGGTTTCCTTCCTCTCCGGCAACTAAGTTAGGAAGGACACCTGCACCTTTGCAGTGACTGGTTGTATTGATACGCCATCCAATGTGTAATTAATAACTTCACCATGCTCAAAGGGATATTCATTGTATGTCTGTGTTACAGAGATGAGGTAGTCATTCAAAGATAATGTTAAACACTATTATTGCACACAGTGTCCATGCAACTTATTATGTGACTTGTTAAGCAAATGTTTACTCCTGAACTTATGTAGGAAGAACAAAGGGTTTGAAAATGTGTTGACTCGAGACATTTCAGATTTCATCTACAAACAAACAAAAATAAAACAACATTTGACTTTGACATTATGGGGTAGGTGTGAAAGAACTTCATTTAATCCATTTTAAATTCAGGCTGTATTTAAATCTGAAATTGGTAGCCCACAATTGCAATTGTTTTTTTTCAAGATCACCTTTCATACTCACTTCTTCTTTTATTTAAATGTAACTAACACTAACACATTGAAGTCTGTTAAATATAGAAAGTCTCCAGTTACACAAAGACTAGATGTTGTGTATGGTTTTGAGTTGACCAATGACATGCTTGTACATAGGCCACAGCTGATTAGACTGCAAACAACCCCCCCCCCCCCCCCCCCCCCCCCAATTTGTTACTGTTATTGTTTTGTTTTTTTACCAAAGCAGGAAATGTGGATTTGGGCCTTTACTTCATGCAGCTGCCATTGTGTTTAAACAAGTCAAGTTTAGAGAAAGCATTACACCGTCTGTCTCCAAGGTTGAGCTTTCAAAAGCCTCAATGCTCAGTATAAAACATGCAGAAGTAAGACTTGAATCATTCATGTCCATGTCCATCCATCCTAATCAGACTATAAAGTAACTCTTCAGAAAGACAATCCCCTGGCATCCTCTGGATTTCATTGGAAACGACTTTAATTCGTTGGCTCTCACTCTCCTCGGTGACACTTCTTCAAATCAACCTTGAATTACAGCTTATTTTAATGGAAAGAACTGCACAATCTCCATCACAAATGCTTTTAAGTAACATCATAAAGCTTTAGTATCTGTCGTTCAAGCTCGGCGGCTTAAAAACACATATTAATCGATTATTAATATCGACCTATGAGGTTTTTATGTGGAGAAAAATATTGCACGACTCAGATACAACCTTGAAATGATTATCATTATTAAAGCTAGTAATTATTAGCATTAAATACTATAAATACTGCTAATAATATCTGCCATTATAGCTAAAACACCCATTAATTCCTAATCCGCAGCAGTAATTACGGCATGGCTCAGGTTTTTTGTCAGGCTCGTTCTGCTTCCTGAGAGTGAGACAATTTAAAACTAGTCTCAGAGGCAGAGAGAGAGAGAGAGAGAGAGAGAGAGAGAGAGAGAGAGAGAGAGAGAGAGAGAGAGAAAAGAGGTAGATAGAAAGAAAGAGAGAGGCAGGGAGAGAGATGGGAAGAGCAGAGAGAGAGAGAAATGGGAAAAGGAGAGAGAGAGATGGGAAGACCAGAGAGAGAGAGAGAGATGGGAAGAGGAGAGAGAGAGAGATGGGAAGAGGAGAGAGAGAGAGGAGAGAGAGAGAGAAAGAGAGAGAAAGAGAGAGAAAGAGAGAGAGAGAGAGAGAGAGAGGTGGGAAGAGGAGAGAGAGAAAGAGAGAGAGATGGGAAGAGGAGAGAGAGAGAGAGAGGGGAAGAGGAGAGAGAGATGAGAAGAGGAGAGAGAGAGATGGGAAGAGAAAGAGAGAGAGAGAGAGAGAGAGAGAGAGAGATATGGGAATAGGAGAGAGAGATGAGAAAGGGAATACGGCTGGGCGATATGGATGGAATCCAGGTTTCGTGACTGCATCCCTCCTCTCCTTGTTTCGTCTTTATTTTGAATGTAATCAGGCTCTTTTTGACTGACAGGCATGACCAAAACAGATCATGTTGAATAGAGAAAGCAGGGAACAGTCAGGCTTGCATTGGAAGTACTGTGTCTGTCTATGTCCCAAACGGCATCCTATTCCCTACACAGCCCAAGTTAACCTCCTATGTAGGACGACATTTGGAGTCCGTGTAGAAGTAGATCAAATGGAACGTCGCAGGATATTATTAAGACAGTATTTACCCTGAACGGTGTCTTAATAATGCTATGCCCGATTAGGAGAACAAAAATATGGCATGCCATCAGGGCCTATCTTCCGCCTTCACCCAAATCTCTCCTCATACAGTGGAACTCTGTCACAGAGACACACACACACACACACAGACACACACACACACAGAGAACGGAACTCTGGCACAGCCAGAAGAGGGGCTGAGTCTCACTGGCTGTTTATGTACAGCTTTGCTTTTCTCTCACAAAATAAAAATATAAAATGCCACAGATGGATTTATAGTGATCACCTCCTCTGATGTTTCAGCTTGAAAAGATAAATCAAATAAAAATAGCTTACATTTGGGTCTGTGTACGGTCTACACATATAAGATTTGGGATTTTCATTTTTTTTTCTTCATTTTTTTTGTTCGTCAATTCACACTTTTATTAAACATTTCCTCCCCTCTATCGCTTGCCAACTAACTCCAAGTTGCGTGGCAACAGGGTAGAGCAGTGTTCGTACCCGCCTCCCACCCTTCCCTGGCACCCTACAATACAATTCGCATGGCACCCTACTCCCTATAAAGCGCACTTCTTAAAGTAAAGTAGTGACAGTAGTGAACTATAATGGCATTAGGGACGCAGCCTACAACAAGGAGCGTAACATGGACGTTGCCAAGACCTTAAATAACCATTGGGATCTTAAAAACAGACCGTGAGCGAGGTATCTAGCAGATAAAAGTGTTACGTGTCATTATATTTCAGGATAATCCCATATTGCCATTATTTTCTTTTTTTAATGTGGGTGATTCAATATTAAATGCTTAATCCAGCTCTTGATAGACGAGGCCTATGCATTGGCATTAGGCTTGTCAACCACATCCATACACAATCAACACTGTGCTTAGGCCTCCTTAGAGACAGGAAGCAGTGGCCTCCTTAGAGACAGGAAGCAGTGGCCTCCTTAGAGACAGGAAGCAGTGGCCTCCTTAGAGACAGGAAGCAGTGGCCTCCTTAGAAACAGGAAGCAGTGGCCTCCTTAGAAACAGGAAGCAGTGGCCTCCTTAGAGACAGGAAGCAGTGGCCTCCTTAGAGACAGGAAGCAGTGGCCTCCTTAGAGACAGGAAGCAGTGGCCTCCTTAGAGACAGGAAGCAGTGGCCTCCTTAGAGACAGGAAGCAGTGGCCTCCTTAGAAACAGGAAGCAGTGGCCTCCTTAGAAACAGGAAGCAGTGGCCTCCTTAGAGACAGGAAGCAGTGGCCTCCTTAGAGACAGGAAGCAGTGGCCTCCTTAGAGACAGGAAGCAGTGGTCTCCTTAGAAACAGGAAGCCGTGCATCAGTAGCATAGTCTAAGTTAGGAACTGACTCATTCAACACCTCCAAAAACCAGGACACTTTCCATGCCAGAATCTCTTCTCTCCTTCCAGAAAATGTTTAAAGATATTTATATATACAGTACCAGTCAAAAGTAGTGCACTGTGTAGGGAATATAATGCCATTTGGGATATAACCCATATAATTGATTAATATATACAGTACCAGTCAAACGTTTGGACACACCGACTCATTCAAGGGTTTTTCTTTACTTTTACTATTTTCTACATTGTAGAATAATAGTGAAGACATCGTATCTATGAAATAACCCGTATGGAATCATGTAGTAACCAAAAAAAGGGTTAAACAAATCAAAATAGATTATCTATTTTATATTCTACAAATTAGCCACCCTTTGCCTTGATGACAGCTTTGCACACTGTTGGCATTCTCCTTTTCCAATTCTCCTTTTCCAATTTTCCAACAGTCTTGAAGGAGTTCCCACATATGCTGAGCACTTATGCTGCTTTTCCTTAACTCTGTGGTCCAAATTATCCCAAACCATCTAAACTGTGTTGAGGTTCGGTGATTGTGGAGGCCAGGTCATCTGATGCAGCACTCCATCACTCTCCTTGGTCAAATAGCTCTTACACAGCCTTGAGGTGTGTTTTGGGTCATTGTCCTGTTGAAAAACGAATGATAGCTCCATATAGCTCCACTAAGCGTAAATCAAAAGGTGGTGGTGTATTGCTGCTGAATGCTGTGGTTGCCATGCTGGTTAAGTGTGCCTTGAATTTTAAATAAATCACTGACAGTGTCACCAGCAAAGCACCCCCACACCGTCACACCTCCTCTTCCATGCTTCGCGGTGGGAACCACACATGCGGAGATCATCCATTCATCTACTCTCACAAAGAACCAAAAATCTCAAATTTAGACTCATCAGATCAAAGGACAGATTTCCACCGGTCTAATGTCCATTGCTCGTGTTTCTTGGCCCAAGCAAGTCTCTTCTTATTAATGGTGTCCTTCAGTAGTGGTTTCTTTGCAGCAATTTGACCATGAAAGCCTGATTCACGCAGTCCCCTCTGAACAGTTGATGTTGAGATGCGTCTGTTACATGAACTCTGTGAAGCATTTATTTGGGCTGCAATCTGAGATGCAGTTAACTCGAATGGACGTATCCTCTGCAATAGAGGTAACTCTGAGTTGGCGGCCCTCATGGGAGCCAGTTTCATCATAGCGCTTGATGGTTTTTGCGAATGCACTTGAAGAAACTTTCAAAGTTTTGAGATTGACTGACCTTCATGATGGACTGTAATTTCTTTTTGCTTATTTGAGCCGTTCTTGCCATAATATGGACTTGGTCTTTTACCAAATAGGGATATCTTCTGTATTACCACCCCTACCTTGTAACAACACAAATGATTGGCTCAAATGCATTAAGAAGGAAAAAAAATTCACAAATTAACTTTTAACAAGACACATCTGTTAATCGAAATGCATTCCTGGTGGCTACCTTATGAAGCTGGTTGAGAGAATGCCAAGAGTGGCTACTTTGAAGAATCTCAAATATAAAATATATTTTCATGTGTTCAACACTTTTTTTCGTTGCTACGTGATTCCATGTGAGTTATTTCATAGTGTTGAATGTCTTCACTATTATTCTACAATTTACAAAACAGTAAAAAGTAAAGAAAATCCCTGGAATGAGTAGGTGTGTCCAAACATTTGACTGGTACTGTATATATGAATAAATTAAATTTATTTTACATATTTGTAGCACATCCACTGCTCTTGAACACACCCACAATTACAATATTCAATGGTACGTTACCATAGCAGGTGTGATAGAAATTATAATCTTGATATAGTGGTGCATTGGAGTATGCCGATACAAATTATGCTACTACAAAGCCAAATGAAACGGCCTACCTACAGAGAGAAATAGCCTACTGTATCTACAGAAAGAAATAGCCTACTGTATCTACAGAGAGAAATAGTCTACTGTATCTACAGAGAGAAATAGCCTTCTGTATCTACAGAGAGAAATAGCCTACTGTATCTACAGAGAGAAATAGCCTACTGTATCTACAGAGAGAAATAGCCTACTGTATCTACAGAGAGAAATAGCCTACTGTATCTACAGAGAGAAATAGCCTACTGTATCTACAGAGAGAAATAGCCTACTGTATCTACAGAGAGAAATAGCCTACTGTATCTACAGAGAGAAATAGCCTACTGTATCTACAGAGAGAAATAGCCTACCTATTGAGAGAAATAGCCTACCTATTGAGAGAAATAGCCTACCTATTGAGAGAAATAGCCTACCTATTGAGAGAAATAGCCTACCTATTGAGAGAAATAGCCTACCTATTGAGAGAAATAGCCTAGCTATTGAGAGAAATAGCCTACCTATTGAGAGAAATGACAAGTCTATTCCAATACACAAACACGTCTGCCACTGTGCTACAGAGACAAAATAGTGAACCGCAAACCACAAACGACAACAGCGTTTAAATTTTTTTTTTTTTTTAACTTCAGCATCGCTCTCTTTAAACCCACAGAAAACTGGCGGTATAGTTGAACTGCCACTGGTATGATACACCTGCTGTTAATACCCAAGGAGGAGAAGGAGTCTTCATTGAGGCCAGACGCTTAAAGAGACATCAGGCGTCCTCAGCTACGGGGGACTACTGAGTGGGAGGTCCAAAGGACGAGGGAACAATTTCAAATGAACTATACAGCACATGCAAACCCACTACTATCACGGTCAATACCAACACAGATATTCACAGTTTAGAGTGTAACTATACAGCACATGTAAACCCACTACTATCACGGTCAATACCAACACAGATATTCACAGTTTAGAGTGTAACTATACAGCACATGTAAACCCACTACTATCACGGTCAATACCAACAGAGATATTCACAGTTTATACTGTTTGATTTATGTTTGATTGTGTGTGTGTGTGTGTGTGTGTGTGTGTGTGTGTGTGTGTGTGTGTGTGTGTGTGTGTGTGTGTGTCTGTGTCTGTGTGTCTGTGTCTGTGTGTCTGTGTCTGTGTGTGTGTGTGTGTGTGTGTGTGTGTGTGTGTGTGTGTGTGTGTGTCTGTGTGTCTGTGTGTCTGTGTGTCTGTGTCTGTGTCTGTGTGTGTGCGTACAATGTAATATCCGATGCACAAAGCTAACCCGTTAGGCACAAACGTCTATTCAACGTCAATTCAACGTCTGTTGAACGGAATTTCATTGAAATGACGTGGAGACAATGTTGATTCAACCAGTGTGTGCCCAGAGGGGAAAGACATCCCCAATAATATATTTAAACTTATTAAAGAAGACGAATGCGACACAACAAAAAAAGTTATAACAATGGCATGTTAAACAACATCTGCAATGTCCACAACTGAAAATTGCGTTATTTAAATGAGTTGTGATTGACATACTTGAGGCTGCAAAATGTCCACTTCCCAGGGAGGCTGGTCCGTTTTTAACAGGAGGAGAGAACATCTGAAAGAACATATATAGTAAGGTATTTTACAAGAGAGACACTCTTTTATTGTTGGAAAGTTAAATCATCATATAAATACATACATAATAGCATTCTAGTGAAAACGTTTTATGATATTATTATTAGGCTGTAACACAATAAAACATAAGAAAGTATTCTATATCCTTAAAGCCCTAGTGGTGTATTCTATATCCTTAAAGCCCTAGTGGTGTATTCTATATCCTTAAAGCCCTAGTGGTGTATTCTATATCCTTAAAGCCCTAGTAGTGTATTCTATATCCTTAAAGCCCTAGTGGTGTATTCTATATCCTTAAAGCCCTAGTGGTGTATTCTATATCCTTAAAGCCCTAGTGGTGTATTCTATATCCTTAAAGCCCTAGTGGTGTATTCTATATCCTTAAAGCCCTAGTAGTGTATTCTATATCCTTAAAGCCCTAGTGGTGTATTCTATATCCTTAAAGCCCTAGTAGTGTATTCTATATCCTTAAAGCCCCAGTAGTGTATTCTATATCCTTAAAGCCCTAGTGGTGTATTCTATATCCTTAAAGCCCTAGTGGTGTATTCTATATCCTTAAAGCCCTAGTGGTGTATTCTATATCCTTAAAGCCCTAGTGGTGTATTCTATATCCTTAAAGCCCTAGTAGTGTATTCTATATCCTTAAAGCCCTAGTGGTGTATTCTATATCCTTAAAGCCCTAGTGGTGTATTCTATATCCTTAAAGCCCTAGTGGTGTATTCTATATCCTTAAAGCCCTAGTGGTGTATTCTATATCCTTAAAGCCCTAGTGGTGTATTCTATATCCTTAAAGCCCTAGTAGTGTATTCTATATCCTTAAAGCCCTAGTGGTGTATTCTATATCCTTAAAGCCCTAGTGGTGTATTCTATATCCTTAAAGCCCTAGTGGTGTATTCTATATCCTTAAAGCCCTAGTAGTGTATTCTATATCCTTAAAGCCCTAGTGGTGTATTCTAAGCGTATCCTTAAAGCCCTAGTGGTGTATTCTATATCCTTAAAGCCCTAGTGGTGTATTCTATATCCTTAAAGCCCTAGTAGTGTATTCTATATCCTTAAAGCCCTAGTGGTGTATTCTATATCCTTAAAGCCCTAGTGGTGTATTCTATATCCTTAAAGCCCTAGTGGTGTATTCTATATCCTTAAAGCCCTAGTGGTGTATTCTATATCCTTAAAGCCCTAGTGGTGTATTCTATATCCTTAAAGCCCTAGTGGTGTATTCTATATCCTTAAAGCCCTAGTGGTGTATTCTATATCCTTAAAGCCCTGGTGGTGTATTCTATATCCTTAAAGCCCTAGTGGTGTATTCTATATCCTTAAAGCCCTAGTGGTGTATTCTATATCCTTAAAGCCCTCGTGGTGTATTCTATATCCTTAAAGCCCTAGTAGTGTATTCTATATCCTTAAAGCCCTAGTAGTGTATTCTATATCCTTAAAGCCCTAGTGGTGTATTCTATATCCTTAAAGCCCTAGTAGTGTATTCTATATCCTTAAAACCCTAGTGGTGTATTCTATATCCTTAAAGCAAGAGTGGTGTATTCTATATCCTTAAAGCCCTAGTGGTGTATTCTATATCCTTAAAGCCCTAGTGGTGTATTCTATATCCTTAAAGCCCTAGTAGTGTATTCTATATCCTTAAAGCCCTAGTAGTGTATTCTATATCCTTAAAGCCCTAGTAGTGTATTCTATATCCTTAAAGCCCTAGTAGTGTATTCTATATCCTTAAAGCCCTAGTGGTGTATTCTATATCCTTAAAGCCCTAGTGGTGTATTCTATATCCTTAAAGCCCTAGTGGTGTATTCTATATCCTTAAAGCCCTAGTGGTGTATTCTATATCCTTAAAGCCCTAGTAGTGTATTCTATATCCTTAAAGCCCTAGTGGTGTATTCTAAGCGTATCCTTAAAGCCCTAGTGGTGTATTCTATATCCTTAAAGCCCTAGTGGTGTATTCTATATCCTTAAAGCCCTAGTAGTGTATTCTATATCCTTAAAGCCCTAGTGGTGTATTCTATATCCTTAAAGCCCTAGTGGTGTATTCTATATCCTTAAAGCCCTAGTGGTGTATTCTATATCCTTAAAGCCCTAGTGGTGTATTCTATATCCTTAAAGCCCTAGTGGTGTATTCTATATCCTTAAAGCCCTAGTAGTGTATTCTATATCCTTAAAGCCCTAGTAGTGTATTCTATATCCTTAAAGCCCTAGTGGTGTATTCTATATCCTTAAAGCCCTAGTAGTGTATTCTATATCCTTAAAGCCCTAGTGGTGTATTCTATATCCTTAAAGCCCTAGTGGTGTATTCTATATCCTTAAAGCCCTAGTGGTGTATTCTATATCCTTAAAGCCCTAGTGGTGTATTCTATATCCTTAAAGCCCTAGTAGTGTATTCTATATCCTTAAAGCCCTAGTAGTGTATTCTATATCCTTAAAGCCCTAGTAGTGTATTCTATATCCTTAAAGCCCTAGTGGTGTATTCTATATCCTTAAAGCCCTAGTGGTGTATTCTATATCGTTAAAGCCCTAGTGGTGTATTCTATATCCTTAAAGCCCTAGTGGTGTATTCTATATCCTTAAAGCCCTAGTGGTGTATTCTATATCCTTAAAGCCCTAGTGGTGTATTCTATATCCTTAAAGCCCTAGTGGTGTATTCTATATCCTTAAAGCCCTAGTGGTGTATTCTATATCCTTAAAGCCCTAGTGGTGTATTCTATATCCTTAAAGCCCTAGTGGTGTATTCTATATCCTTAAAGCCCTAGTGGTGTATTCTATATCCTTAAAGCCCTAGTAGTGTATTCTATATGTATCCTTAAAATTAGGATATGAAAAATGTGCCTATAGCCTACTCCTCAGAAATAACAGCAAGTTAATACGGTAGCTATTAGTAGGCCAACCTAACTGTAAAACACTGACCAAATGTCTGGATTATCAAGTAGGATTTTTTTCCCCCCTGATACATAAAAAGCGCTTTATATATTTTTCTCAGACAGCTAGCTCGAAGTTGACCAAGAGTTGCGAGCATTATTGGTTAATGAAAACATGACCGTAGGCACGTTTCCTTGTCCAAACTTCCCGAACATAAAGCGTTTCTATAAAGACAAATATTTGCCACAACCCGAACAGGTCTGAATAAAGTCAACTATCCGTTATTCATAACATTATATAAAAAACATAGACTTTGGAAAAGTACCGGTAAGATATGTGTTATAAAGCATCGACTAGTTGTTATTATGTCTTATGGGGCTCGTCCCGCATGCAGTTATTACTGGGACTGGTTCTACTGACAGTGAGAGCTGTCACTAGAATGCATAAAAAGACAAGAAGCAAAACTTATTCAACATGTTCTATTCTAGGACAGAATGAAACAAGAAAAAGATACTTTAAAAGGGGATATACTACCATTGATGTTGGGAACATTTTCAAATCGCTGTTTCGCATCTATAGAAACAACACAATTACTAATGCAATATCATATTTCTCTGCACATATTTTTTTGGAAAAAACACTTAAGTAATAGAAAATCACAATTAATTGAACTTTCTTTAAATCTTATTGTTTACCTTGAGTTAAAAACGTACAGGAAAAAAAAATAACACTTTTAAACAAATAGCCTACCTCACAATGAATACCAAAAAAAAAACATGAGTCTATCTATTGCCATACAAATCAAAAAACACAGTCGCCGGTAGGTCGGTGCCTTGGTTTCGGTCATCGCTATATTATAACAATTGCTTACCGCACTGAAATCCAATAAGTCGCTCAGTTCTTTGTCTGTCCCTATGGCAGCCATTCGCTGTTGGTGATGCATTTTAGCAAAATCACACAAACCTAAAAAACATGGAAAGAAATAGCGGTCAGAGGACGCCAGTTCTCGCACCGATAGGAGGGGTACCGACCTTATCACTCACTATATGAGAGCTTCCTCACAATCAACACACGACCGGGAACCCGGAGTCGCGCAAATTCCACTTTGCATTAAAATCTATTATATTTCAACGCATCCTTGTGCCACAGGAGGTTTAGATATAAAAAAAAACAAGAATCCGGTAATTGTATGAAAGAAATAGACATATACGAATGTTTCCCAAAGTCCAGTTCTGGCTGTGCAAAAGGCAGTTTATCCGGGAGATCAAGTGACAATCCCGTGCAAAGAAAGATAAATAAATAACCGCTATAAAGACAGCGGAAAATGTACAACAAAACGGACTTGTTAACTAGCCAACACAGGCAGCGAAAGTATGACAGAACGTTTGTAAATATCCGTTTGTAAATGCGAATGTGATCATTGAGGACTTTTATTCATTTCCACTGAGCTGAGTTTGAGCCCCATGTGCGTGTCACAGAATGGTAGACTAATACCGTTGGTTTCTACAGCCACCTAGCTACCTTTTAATATATCGATACCTGCACTTTTGCTACCAGTATTTGTTGGGTTGAAATGTACATTACAAAGGGGGATATAATAAAAGTGATTGATATTCCATCAAATAAATAGTTGTCTTCATTGATTGGTTTACAACGCCGATATATTTGTGTTCAACAGAATATCGATCTGTCTGTCAACCACCGAAAATCTTGGTTTGACACATTATGGATATTGCACCTATGTTGAAAATAACTTTTATTTCGATAGTAGCTAGTCTACTTTTAAAATGATGAAAATCTTGTTTTCATTACAAGATAACGAAGCCCCTATTCACCTGGTCGTATGTTGTATGTATTTGTGTAAATGAAGGCTTGAGTTACTTACTACATGATCATTGAGTTATACCTGCGAACGTTATTTCTAGACTATAGGCAAATTGTGTTTTTGGGCATCAACACAGGTAGCCTATACAATTCTATCACAGGCGATGAAACGTGCAAATACAAATCTTTTTTGACATTACTTAAAATACGTTTTTTCCCTATTTTCAGAGCTGAGAGACTAACACAACTAACGTGGACTGGCTAACATCTTTTTGTCCGTGAAATAGTGTCATAAAGCGGTGCCTGTCGGTTTTGAGGACTTGGGTAGCGGTGGAGCGCTACCGACACGACCGGTTTGGATATGAACTGTCCCAACCAACCCGTGACACGGTGGACTGATCAACCAACACCGGTGTCTTCGTCTGCAACCAATAGAAAAGTTTGAGCAGACACACGGTCAGTCTGTGTACCTTGCAGACAGACAGAGAGACACAGAAGGGAAAACGAGTTTTTATCAAATCCACATACTGGGTATGTCTCCAACTATCCTTGTTGTAAATAAGTTACACTAACATCAAAATTAAAATGAAATTACCTTCGTTTTGATATGTTTACGTAATCCACAAAAGTGTATATATTTGCTCTCTTATGTGTAAACTCAAAGACGATAGCTGACGACTTTTTGTCTGTGCTAGCGGAGCTATCCCGATAAATTTATCTTCTCTACGATGTTAGCGGCTAAACATTTGTTTGAAAACTGAAATATGTTTTCCGGTGTTAGGGTCAACTTTGCAGCAACAAAAAAAACTACGTAGTTGTACATCCAAAAGGGGTTGCTTTAAATGAGACCGTTTTGGCTTTTATTTTCACATCCTATGCAGTTAGCTCCCAAGCTAGCTGTCTACTTTTCCATTGCTCTAGTCTAGCGTCAATGTCTCTAGTTACCACAGTCACAAAGTCATAATCATGGTTATACCCCCCCTGCCTCATTTCTACACATTATCTCCTTCAAATCAGATGTTCCACCTAATCCTAAACCTTAACAATAAACTTAACCTCACTGCTAACCTTGTGCCTGCTAACCTTATGCCTAGTTTTGCATTAAGACAACAAAAAAAAGCACATTTCTGTTTTCATGAAATTTTATTAAGATATAGCCAATTGCGACTTTGTGGCTGTGGTAACTAGTGACAAACCTTTTTTTTTCTGGTTTCGTCCACATCCGGCAACGCAAATCATCCTCCAAGACCTGTGACGTTGACCAGAATAAACTGAGTGGTGCCGATCAGAAATGTTTTGAAGACGGATAATACTTTTTTCTTTATAAATTAGTCTTTAAATAAATGTATCTTTATAAATTCTGTATTTGTCTGAGAGATGTGTAGTAGGCAATGTTTTGTTTCCTCTCCTCATCACACATAGCCAACCTTACTTTTTTTCCCCCAGGCAGTTTTGTATATTTATGAGGTGTATTGCTTTAAACAAATAACTGTGTTGATACTGCTTTTTATTTAAATTGAACTCCTTCATTTAGACAAACAAGAAACAGAAAGTCAAATTATCTTCAGAGTATATGAAAGAGTGACCATATAATGGTTAAAAAGCAATAGCTTTCAGCTTCTTATCAAGAAGATGCTGAGGACTCACACTAAGCTGATAAGCCAGTAGCAGGGGGGGTCGCATGTAGAATCTAGTGTGCATCTCACATCCTAAATTTCAACCTATTCTCTGTATAGTGCACTGCTTTGGATGAGAGCTCTGTGCTGGCCCTGGTCAAATGTAGTGCACTATATTCGGACTATAGGGTGCCATTTGAGCAAGAGCTCCTCTCTTTTCAAGAGAAGATGTCAGGTTTTATCATCAGTGCTTGAAAACTATGTTTAGTTGACAGCTACGTTTTACGAGAGAGGCAAAAAGAAAAAAACAACAATGGTGGTGTTGATATCACGTTTGTTTTGTGATATATCCCTTAGCACAATTATCATTTATCACGATTATCACTTACCACCTTATCACAATTATCATTATCATGATTATCACTTATCACAATTGTTATTATCACGATTATCCCTTATCACAATTATCACAATTATCATTATCATGATTATCACTTATCACAATTGTTATTATCACGATTATCACTTATCACAATTATCATTAACATGATTACCACGTATCACAATTATCATTATCATGATTATCACTTATCACAATTGTCATTATCGTGATTATCACTTACCACCTTATCACAATTGTCATTATCATGATTATCACTTATCACACTTGTTATTATCACGATTATCACGTATCACAATTATCATTAACATGATTATCACGTATAACAATTGTCATTATCATGATTATCACTTACCATGTTATCACAATTGTCATTAACATGATTATCACTTACCATCTTATCACAATTGTCATTAACATGATTATCACTTACCACCTTATCACAATTATCATTATCGTGATTATCACTTATCACAATTATCATGTTCATGATTATCACTTACCACCTTATCGCAATTATCATTATCATGATTATCACTTACCACCTTATCACAATTATCATTATCATGATTATCACTTACCACCTTATCACAATTATTTATCACTTATTACCGTGTAATATTTGATTGTGGAGAGATTTGTTTTAGTGTTAGTGTTAGGCCCATCTTCACTCTTATCACAAAGACCCTATGTGAATCTCAACTTGTATTTATTTATTTTTTTTTACTTAATTTAACCTTTATTTAACTTGGCAAGTCAGTTAAGAACAAATTCTTATTTACAATGACGGCCTACCAAAAGGCCTCCTGCGGGGAACGGGGGCCTGGGGATTAAAAATAAATAAATACAATATAAATATAGGACAAAAACACACAACAAAACACACAAAGGTCAAGAAGATAGAGACAACAATACATAATAAAAAGCAGCCAACAACTGTCAGTAAGAGTGTCCCATGATTGAGTGTTTGACTCAATGGCACCCTATTTCTTATATAGTGTTCTAGCCTTGATGGGTCCTGGTCAAAAGTAGTGCACTATATAGGGAATAGGGGGCCATTTGTGACACAGTGACTGACTGACCACTGAGCTGGGGCGGTTGCGTGGAGGATGAGGGATTTAATCAAAAGAGCTGAACTGAATCTGTGCTTATTAGAATGTGTGTTGGGCCTTAGTAGGTCACTGGTATTACACGGGTAACATTAGGGTATCATACCATTATAAAGGGATGAAATAAGCATTAGTATTTTTGTACTAATTAGTATTAGTAATTTTGTACTAATTCCTAAGCCTGGCTATAAGTCATAACATGCATAGTCCTAGCTATTAATTTAAATGGTCTAATATTCTTTATAATTTTGAGCATTTCTATAACATGTAAAAGGTGTTTCATTCCAAGGATAAAAAACTGTAGTAGTATGTTATTTCACTCGACATCAGTCAGAGACTTGCGTTAAAAAATTAATTTAAAAAATAAAATAAAAAATGGTTTATCTATGTTAAATTCTGAAAAGGGTTATAGTGAGGAGTGTAACCTAGAACAGACTCTTTTTTTGTGGATATATTCATGTAAATCAATAATATTTATTATGCACGTCCAATACACTTTTTCAGAATAGAACACATTCCACAAGTACTGAAGACAGGATGTTGACTGATTGTCTGCCGGAGGTTTGAGAGGAGCATTGTGGAAGTAGCAGGTGTAAAGAGAGAACTATTCTAGCTAATCAGTGATGAGTACACACCGTGCTGTAACCAGCTAAAAAGTACCAAGCTGTTCGAGAGAGAGAGATACAGAGAGAGAGAGAGAGAGAGAAAGAGAGAGAGAGAGAGATACAGAGAGAGAGAGAAAAAAAAATGAGGAGGGGAATGCATTTTAAATCTGGACATTGTGGTAATATAGGGGTGAGTCATTAGGAAGAATTCATTATATAAACACATACAGCCTGAATGGCTTAAAAACAATGTTTTGCAAAAAAACCTGTGGATGAATGCAGCTGCAGAGAGAGTGAGAGAGAGAGAGAGAATGAGCGAGTGAGAAATACAGAGGGAGAGAGATGGAGAGTGAGTGAGCGGGAGTGTGAGAGAGAGAAGGAGAGAGAGAGAGAATGAGTGAGTGAGAAATACAGAGGGAGAGACATGGAGAGTGAGTGAGAGAGAGTGTGAGAGAGAGAAGGAGAGAGAGAGAGAGAGAGAGCGAGAGCAGTGAGAAAAGCAGGAGAACGGAACAGAACAGTAAACCAGAGTTAATACCCTTTGATAGCGTCCTGGGATTGTAGTGGGATCATAACAGAGCCGGGTTTCAGGGATTGGATTACGCCACATTTCTCCCCTCGGCTCTCCACTGACCTCCCGAGCCCTCCTGCTGAGAGGCACTGACCACAGGCATCTTCTGTAACAGGCTGTTGTCATTCCAAATGGTGGTCTGGCTGGTCTCACTACTTCAGTTTTTCTGATGGGGATAGTTTAGTTTATCCCTAGTGTGTGTGTGTGTGTGTGTGTGTGTGTGTGTGTGTGTGTGTGTGTGTGTGTGTGTGTGTGTGTGTGTGTGTGTGTGTGTGTGTGTGTGTGTGTGTGTGTGTGTGTGTGTGTGTGTGTGTGTGTGTGTGTGTGTGTGTGTGTGTGTGTGTGCCTGCGTGTGTGCCTGCGTGTGCGTTTGGAAAGGAGGGAGAGCCAAGCAGATGGTACAGTGGTTTGCACAGGTGCCACTGAGGTCGGAGGTCGGAGGGAAAAAACTAGGTTCATTTCCAGGGCAGAAAATCTTTTGAAAAATGTTTCACTTGGAAAAAGCAGAAAGGAAAAAGGCACTTTGGAAAGTTTGGATGCGATGAAATGTAGAAAGAAGAAATCATTTTGTTGAATGAAAATGGAAATCAATTTATACAAAAACGTGGATTATAATGGAAACAAAACAAAACAAATCAAAACGAATTGTATTTGTCACCTGCGCCGAATACATGAGTACAACAGGTGTAGTAGACCTCACAGTGAAATGCTGAATACAACAGGTGTAGTAGACCTCACAGTGAAATGCTGAATACAACAGGTGTAGTAGACCTTACAGTGAAATGCTGAATACAACAGGTGTAGTAGACCTCACAGTGAAATGCTGAATACAACAGGTGTAGTAGACCTTACAGTGAAATGCTGAATACAACAGGTGTAGTAGACCTTACAGTGAAATGCTGAATGAAACAGGTGTAGTAGACCTTACAGTGAAATGCTGAATACAACAGGTGTAGGTAGACCTCACAGTGAAATGCTGAATACAACAGGTGTAGTAGACCTTACAGTGAAATGCTGAATACAACAGGTGTAGTAGACCTTACAGTGAAATGCTGAATACAACAGGTATAGTAGACCTTACAGTGAAATGCTGAATACAACAGGTGTAGGTAGACCTCACAGTGAAATGCTGAATACAACAGGTGTAGTAGACCTTACAGTGAAATGCTGAATACAACAGGTGTAGTAGACCTTACAGTAAAATGCTGAATACAACAGGCGTAGTAGACCTCACAGTGAAATGCTGAATACAACAGGTGTAGTAGACCTTACAGTGAAATGCTGAATACAACAGGTGTAGTAGACCTTACAGTGAAATGCTGAATACAACAGGTGTAGTAGACCTTACAGTGAAATGCTGAATACAACAGGTGTAGTAGACCTTACAGTGAAATGCTGAATACAACAGGTGTAGTAGACCGTACAGTGAAATGCTGAATACAACAGGCGTAGTAGACCTCACAGTGAAATGCTGAATACAACAGGTGTAGTAGACCTCACAGTGAAATGCTGAATACAACAGGTGTAGTAGACCTGACAGTGAAATGCTGAATACAACAGGTGTAGTAGACCTTACAGTGAAATGCTGAATACAACAGGTGTAGTAGACCTTACAGTGAAATGCTGAATACAACAGGTGTAGGTAGACCTCACAGTGAAATGCTGAATACAACAGGTGTAGTAGACCTTACAGTGAAATGCTGAATACAACAGGTGTAGTAGACCTTACAGTGAAATGCTGAATACAACAGGTGTAGTAGACCTTACAGTGAAATGCTGAATACAACAGGTGTAGTAGACCTTACATTGAAATGTTGAATACAACAGGTGTAGTAGACCTTACAGTGAAATGCTGAATACAACAGGTGTAGTAGACCTCACAGTGAAATGCTGAATACAACAGGTGTAGTAGACCTCACAGTGAAATGCTGAATACAACAGGTGTAGCAGACCTTACAGTGAAATGCTGAATACAACAGGTGTAGTAGACCTCACAGTGAAATGCTGAATACAACAGGTGTAGTAGACCTTACAGTGAAATGCTGAATACAACAGGTGTAGTAGACCTTACAGTGAAATGCTGAATACAACAGGTGTAGTAGACCTTACAGTGAAATGCTGAATACAACAGGTGTAGTAGACCTTACAGTGAAATGCTGAATTCAACAGGTGTAGTAGACCTTACAGTGAAATGCTGAATACAACAGGTGTAGTAGACCTTACAGTGAAATGCTGAATACAACAGGTGTAGTAGACCTTACAGTGAAATGCTGAATACAACAGGTGTAGTAGACCTCACAGTGAAATGCTGAATACAACAGGTGTAGTAGACCTCACAGTGAAATGCTGAATACAACAGGTGTAGTAGACCTTACAGTGAAATGCTGAATACAACAGGTGTAGTAGACCTTACAGTGAAATGCTGAATACAACAGGTGTAGTAGACCTTACAGTGAAATGCTGAATACAACAGGTGTAGTAGACCTTACAGTGAAATGCTGAATTCAACAGGTGTAGTAGACCTTACAGTGAAATGCTGAATACAACAGGTGTAGTAGACCTTACAGTGAAATGCTGAATACAACAGGTGTAGTAGACCTTACAGTGAAATGCTGAATACAACAGGTGTAGTAGACCTCACAGTGAAATGCTGAATACAACAGGTGTAGTAGACCTTACAGTGAAATGCTGAATACAACAGGTGTAGTAGACCTCACAGTGAAATGCTGAATACAACAGGTGTAGTAGACCTCACAGTGAAATGCTGAATACAACAGGTGTAGTAGACCTTACAGTGAAATGCTGAATACAACAGGTGTAGTAGACCGTACAGTGAAATGCTGAATACAACAGGTGTAGTAGACCTCACAGTGAAATGCTGAATACAACAGGTGTAGTAGACCTGACAGTGAAATGCTGAATACAACAGGTGTAGTAGACCTTACAGTGAAATGCTGAATACAACAGGTGTAGTAGACCTCACAGTGAAATGATGAATACAACAGGTGTAGTAGACCTTACAGTGAAATGCTGAATACAACAGGTGTAGTAGACCTTACAGTGAAATGCTGAATACAACAGGTGTAGTAGACCTTACAGTGAAAGGCTGAATACAACAGGTGTAGTAGACCTTACAGTGAAATGCTGAATACAACAGGTGTAGTAGACCTTACAGTGAAATGCTGAATACAACAGGTGTAGTAGACCTGACAGTGAAATGCTGAATACAACAGGTGTAGTAGACCTTACAGTGAAATGCTGAATACAACAGGTGTAGTAGACCTCACAGTGAAATGATGAATACAACAGGTGTAGTAGACCTTACAGTGAAATGCTGAATACAACAGGTGTAGTAGACCTTACAGTGAAATGCTGAATACAACAGGTGTAGTAGACCTTACAGTGAAATGCTGAATACAACAGGTGTAGTAGACCTTACAGTGAAATGCTGAATACAACAGGTGTAGTAGACCTTACAGTGAAATGCTGAATACAACAGGTGTAGTAGACCTTACAGTGAAATGCTGAATACAACAGGTGTAGTAGACCTTACAGTGAAATGCTGAATACAACAGGTGTAGTAGACCTCACAGTGAAATGCTGAATACAACAGGTGTAGTAGACCTTACAGTGAAATGCTGAATACAACAGGTGTAGTAGACCTTACAGTGAAATGCTGAATACAACAGGTGTAGTAGACCTTACAGTGAAATGCTGAATACAACAGGTGTAGTAGACCTCACAGTGAAATGCTGAATACAACAGGTGTAGTAGACCTTACAGTGAAATGCTGAATACAACAGGTGTAGTAGACCTTACAGTGAAATGCTGAATACAACAGGTGTAGTAGACCTTACAGTGAAATGTAAAAGTAAAGTAAAGTTGAAGTAAAAAATAGATATGTAAAAAGAGCAGCAGTAAAATATCAGTAGCGAGTCAATGTGGAGGCTATATACAGGGTGTTACGGTACAGAGTCAATGTGGAGGCTATATACAGGGTGTTACGGTACAGAGTCAATGTGGAGGCTATTATACACAGTATTATACAAAAATAGACATTCTGATGAGATGTAACTCACAAACATATAATAAAACATCTTTCGTATGTTACCAACTAATTCTGATTATTCGCAAACAGGCCACGCAGTTATGGGTGAACAGGGAGTACAGGAGGGGGCTGAGCATGCACCCTTGTGGGTCCCCGGTGTTGAGGATCAGCAAAGTGGAGATATTGTTTTCTACCTTCACCACCTGGGGAGGGGGCGGCCCATCAGGAAGTCCAGGACCCAATTGCACAGGGCGGGGTCGAGACCCAGGGTCTCAAGCTTAATGGTGAGCTTGGAGGGTTCTATGGTGTTGAATGCTGAGTTGTAGTCGATGAACAGCATTCTTACATAGGTATTCCTCTTGTCTAGATGGGATAGGGCAGTGTGCAGTGTGATGGCGATTGCATCGTCTGTGATCTATTGGGATGATATGCATATTGAAGTGGGTCTAGTGTGTCAGGCAGGGTGGAGGTGATAGGATCCTTGACTAGTCTCTCAAAGCACTTCCTGATAACAGAAGTTAGTGCTACGGGACGATAGTCATTTAGCTCATTTACCTTTGTCTTCTTGGGTACAGTAACAATGCTGGCCATCTTGAAGCATGTGGGGACAGCAGACTGAGATAGGGAGAAATTGAATAT
This sequence comes from Oncorhynchus mykiss, assembly GCF_013265735.2. Classification (NCBI taxonomy): domain Eukaryota; kingdom Metazoa; phylum Chordata; class Actinopteri; order Salmoniformes; family Salmonidae; genus Oncorhynchus; species Oncorhynchus mykiss. The sequence goes on along the minus strand of NC_048569.1, from coordinate 4,900,406 downwards.
GTCCGTTAACACACCAGCCAGCTGGTCTGCACATGCTCTGAGGATGCGGCTAGGGATGCCACCTGGGCCGGCAGCCTTGCGAGGGTTAACCCGTTTAAATGTCTTACTCTCATCGGCCACGGCGAAGGAGAGGGGGTCTGCAGTCCCTGGTACCGGGCCGCGTCGGTGGCACTGTATTATCCTCAAAGAGGACAAAGAAGGTGTTTAGTTTGTCTGGAAGCAAGATGTCGGTGTCCATGATGTTGCTGGTTTTCATTTTGTAGTCTGTAATTGCCTGTAGACTCTGCCACATACAGTACATCTCGTGTCTGAGTCTGTTGAATTGCGACTACACTACACTTACACGACTACACTTTGTCCCTATACCGACATTTCGCTTGTTTGATTGCCTTGCGGTGGGAATAACTACACTGTTTATATTCAGCCATATTGTCATGTATTGTCATGTTGTGTCTTGTTTCTGTCCTTTCCCTTCACCCTGTCTCCCTCTGCTGGTCGTTATTAGGTTACCTTTTCTCCCCCTCTTTCCCCCAGCTGTTCCTTGTCTCCTCCTAACTACCTCGTCACCCCTTTTCCCACCTGTTCCCTTTTTCCCTCTGATTAGGTCTCTATATCTCTCTCTGTTTCTGCTTCTCGCTTTGTCGGATTCTTGTTTGTGTTATTCATGCCTGAACCAGACTATCGTCATGTTTGCTGCAACCTTGTCCTGTCCTGTCGGAATCTGCCGGTCCATCTGAGCCTACCTATGTTTTGTCATTAAAGAAGCTCTGTTTACGTTAATTCGCTTTTGGGTCCTCATTCACGCACCGTAACAGAAGAATCCGACCAAGAATGGACCCAGCGACTTCGGATCCTCTCCACTCAGCCGTCGAGATCCAGGGAGCGATGCTAGGCAGACACGAGCAGGAATTGTCTGCTGCTCGACATGCCGTTGAGACCCTGGCCACCCAAGTCTCCAACCTCACAGAACAGGTTCACCATCTCCGCCTCGATCCACCGGCCACTTCCAGGGCTTTCGAATCTCCGGAGCCCAGAATCAATAACCTGCCGTGTTACTCTGGGGAGCCCACTGAATGCCGCTCGTTCCTCACCCAGTGTGATATTGTGTTTTCTCTCCAGCCCAACACTTACTCCAGGAGCACTGCTCGTGTCGCCTACGTCATTTCTCTCCTTACTGGACGGGCTCGTGAGTGGGGCACGGCAATCTGGGAGGCAAGGGCTGAGTGTACTAACCAGTATCAGGACTTTAAGGAGGAGATGATACGGGTTTTTGATCGATCTGTTTTTGGGGAGGAGGCTTCCAGGGTCCTGTCTTCCCTATGTCAAGGTAATCGATCCATAACAGACTACTCTATTGAGTTTCGCACTCTTGCTGCCTCCAGTGGCTGGAACGAGCCGGCTTTGCTCGCTCGTTTTCTGGAGGGTCTCCGCGCAGAGGTAAAGGATGAGATTCTCTCCCGGGAGGTTCCTTCCAGCGTGGATTCCTTGATTGAACTCGCTATTCGCATTGAGCGACGGGTTGATCTTCGTCACCGAGCTCGTGGAAAGGAGCTCGCGTTCTCCGTTGCCCCCCTCTCCGCATCACTACCATCTTCCTCTGCCGGCTCGGGTGCTGAGCCTATGCAGCTGGGAGGTATCCGCATCTCGACTAAGGAGAGGGAACGGAGAATCACCAACCGCCTCTGTCTCTATTGCGGTTCTGCTGGTCATTTTGTCACTTCATGTCCAGTAAAAGCCAGAGCTCATCAGTAAGCGGAGGGCTACTGGTGAGCGCTACTACTCCTGTCTCTCCTTCAAGATCCTGCACTACCTTGTCGGTCCATCTACGCTGGACCAGTTCGTCAGCTTCCTGCAGTGCCTTAATAGACTCTGGGGCGGAGGGCTGTTTTATGGACGAGACCTGGGCTCGGGAACATGACATTCCTCTCAGACAGTTAAGGGAGTCCACGGCCTTGTTCGCCCTGGATGGTAGTCCTCTCCCCAGGATTCAGCGTGAGACGCTACCTTTAACCCTCACTGTTTCTGGTAATCATAGCGAAACCATATCTTTTTTAATTTTTCGTTCACCTTTTACACCTGTTGTTTTGGGCCATCCCTGGCTAGTTTGTCATAATCCTTCCATTAATTGGTCTAGTAATTCTATCCTCTCCTGGAACGTCTCTTGTCATGTGAAATGTTTAATGTCTGCTATCCCTCCTGTTTCCTCTGTCTCTTCTTCACAGGAGGAGCCTGGTGATTTGACAGGGGTGCCGGAGGAATATCACGATCTGCGCACGGTGTTCAGTCGGTCCAGGGCCACCTCTCTTCCTCCACACCGGTCGTATGATTGTAGTATTGATCTCCTTCCGGGAACCACTCCCCCCCGGGGTAGACTATACTCTCTGTCGGCTCCCGAACGTAAGGCTCTCGAAGATTATTTGTCTGTAGCTCTTGCCGCCGGTACCATAGTCCCCTCCTCCTCTCCCGCCGGAGCGGGGTTTTTTTTTGTTAAGAAGAAGGACGGGTCCCTGCGCCCCTGCATAGATTATCGAGGGCTGAATGACATAACAGTGAAGAATCGTTATCCGCTTCCTCTTATGTCTTCAGCCTTCGAGATCCTGCAGGGAGCCAGGTTTTTCACTAAGTTGGACCTTAGTAACGCTTACCATCTCGTGCGCATCAGGGAGGGGGACGAGTGGAAGACGGCGTTTAACACTCCGTTAGGGCACTTTGAATACCGGGTTCTTCCTTTCGGCCTCGCTAACGCTCCAGCTGTCTTTCAGGCATTAGTCAATGATGTCCTGAGAGACATGCTGAACATCTTTGTTTTCGTTTACCTTGACGATATCCTGATTTTTTCACCGTCACTCCAGATTCATGTTCAGCACGTTCGACGTGTCCTCCAGCGCCTTTTAGAGAATTGTCTTTTTGTGAAGGCTGAGAAGTGCTCTTTTCATGCCTCCTCCGTCACATTTCTCGGTTCTGTTATTTCCGCTGAAGGCATTAAGATGGATCCCGCTAAGGTCCAAGCTGTCATTGATTGGCCCGTCCCTAAGTCACGCGTCGAGCTGCAGCGCTTTCTCGGCTTCGCGAACTTCTATCGTCGTTTCATCCGTAATTTCGGTCAGGTGGCAGCTCCTCTCACAGCCCTTACTTCTGTCAAGACGTGCTTTAAGTGGTCCGTTTCCGCCCAGGGAGCTTTTGATCTCCTCAAGAATCGTTTTACATCCGCACCTATCCTTGTTACACCTGACGTCACTAGACAGTTCGTTGTCGAGGTTGACGCGTCAGAGGTGGGCGTGGGAGCCATTCTTTCTCAGCGCTCCCTCTCTGACGACAAGGTCCACCCTTGCGCGTATTTTTCTCATCGCCTGTCGCCGTCGGAACGTAACTATGATGTGGGAAACCGCGAACTGCTCGCCATCCGCTTAGCCCTAGGCGAATGGCGACAGTGGTTGGAGGGGGCGACCGTTCCTTTTGTCGTTTGGACTGACCATAGGAACCTTGAGTACATCCGTTCTGCCAAACGACTTAATGCGCGTCAGGCGCGCTGGGCGCTGTTTTTCGCTCGTTTCGAGTTCGTGATTTCTTATCGTCCGGGCTCTAAGAACACCAAGCCTGATGCTTTATCTCGTCTCTTCAGTTCTTCAGTAGCCTCCACTGACCCCGAGGGGATACTCCCTGAGGGGCGTGTTGTCGGGTTGACTGTCTGGGGAATTGAGAGGCAGGTAAAGCAAGCACTCACTCAAACTCCGTCGCCGCGCGCTTGTCCTAGGAACCTTCTTTTCGTTCCCGTTCCTACTCGTCTGGCCGTTCTTCAGTGGGCTCACTCTGCCAAGTTAGCCGGCCACCCTGGCGTTCGGGGTACGCTTGCTTCCATTCGCCAGCGTTTTTGGTGGCCCACCCGGGACCATGACACGCGTCGCTTCGTGGCTGCTTGTTCGGTCTGCGCGCAGACTAAGTCCGGTAACTCCCCTCCTGCCGGCCGTCTCAGGCCGCTTCCCATTCCCTCTCGACCGTGGTCTCACATCGCCTTAGATTTTGTCACCGGACTGCCTTCGTCAGCGGGGAAGACTGTTATTCTTACGGTTGTCGACAGGTTCTCTAAGGCGGCTCATTTTATTCCCCTTGCTAAGCTTCCTTCTGCTAAAGAGACGGCACAAATCATCATCGAGAATGTTTTCAGAATTCATGGCCTTCCGTCAGACGTCGTTTCGGACAGAGGTCCGCAATTCACGTCTCAATTTTGGAGGGAGTTTTGCCGTTTGATTGGGGCTTCCGTCAGTCTCTCTTCCGGCTTTCACCCCCAGTCTAACGGTCAAGCAGAACGGGCCAATCAGACTATTGGTCGCATCTTACGCAGTCTTTCTTTTCGCAACCCTGCGTCTTGGTCAGAACAGCTCCCCTGGGCAGAATACGCCCACAACTCGCTTCCTTCGTCTGCGACCGGGCTATCTCCTTTTCAGAGTAGCCTCGGGTACCAGCCTCCGCTGTTCTCATCTCAGTTCGCCGAGTCCAGCGTCCCCTCCGCTCAGGCTTTTGTCCAACGTTGCGAGCGCACCTGGAAGAGGGTCAGGTCTGCACTTTGCCGTTATAGGGCGCAGACTGTGAGAGCTGCTAATAAGCGTAGAACTAAGAGTCCTAGATATTGTCGCGGTCAGAGAGTTTGGCTCTCCACTCAGAACCTTCCCCTTAAGACCGCTTCTCGCAAGTTGACCCCGCGGTTCATTGGTCCGTTCCGTATTTCTCAGATCATTAATCCTGTCGCAGTTCGACTTCTTCTTCCGCGATATCTTCGTCGCGTCCACCCGGTCTTCCATGTCTCCTGTATCAAGCCCGTTCTTCGCGCCCCCGCTCGTCTTCCCCCCCCCCCCCCCCATCCTTGTCGAGGGCGCACCCATCTACAGGGTCCGTAGGATTCTGGACATGCGTCCTCGGGGCCGTGGTCATCAGTACCTAGTTGATTGGGAGGGGTACGGTCCTGAGGAGAGGAGTTGGGTTCCCTCTCGGGACGTGCTGGACCGTGCGCTGATCGAGGATTTCCTCCGTTGCCGCCAGGTTTCCTCCTCGAGTGCGCCAGGAGGCGCTCGGTGAGTGGGGGGGTACTGTCATGTATTGTCATGTTGTGTCTTGTTTCTGTCCTTTCCCTTCACCCTGTCTCCCTCTGCTGGTCGTTATTAGGTTACCTTTTCTCCCCCTCTTTCCCCCAGCTGTTCCTTGTCTCCTCCTAACTACCTCGTCACCCCTTTTCCCACCTGTTCCCTTTTTCCCTCTGATTAGGTCTCTATATCTCTCTCTGTTTCTGCTTCTGTCTTTGTCGGATTCTTGTTTGTGTTATTCATGCCTGAACCAGACTATCGTCATGTTTGCTGCAACCTTGTCCTGTCCTGTCGGAATCTGCCGGTCCATCTGAGCCTACCTATGTTTTGTCATTAAAGAAGCTCTGTTTACGTTAATTCGCTTTTGGGTCCTCATTCACGCACCGTAACACATATTCCCAGTCATCTTTCCATGGTTAAATGCAGTGGTTTGCACTTTCAGTTTTGCAATAGTCACACACCACATCTATCAATGCACTTCCTTATAAACTCACTCACCGAAATAGCATATAAATTGATGTTATTCTCTGAGGCTGCCCGGAACATTTACCAGTCTGCATGATCTGTTCTGGACTTGGTGATTGTGAAGAGACCTCTGGTGGCATGCCTTGTGGGGTTTGCATGGATATCGAAGTAAATTCAGCTCGGTAATCTTGTCAACACCTCTTATAAAAACAAGTAGTGATGAAGTCAATCTCTCTTCCACTTTGAGCCATGAGAGATTGACATGTTGTCATTAATGTTAGCTCTCTGTGTACTTTTAAGGGCCAGACCATTAACCATTTCTCAACCTGTGACCAGAAACAAGCTACATAGGGTCTATACCAGAATAAGTTATCTAATTATTCTGTTTCTTCGCAACATGTCGTTAGTAAAGGGGCCTAAACAGCTACCCTGGGGAATTCCTGATTGTATCTGGATTATATTAAAGAACACCCTCTGTGTTCTGTTAGACAAGTAACTCTTTATCCACATTATAGCAGGGGCTGTAAAGCCATAACACATCATGTTTTTCCAGCAGCAGACTATGATCGATGTCAAAAGCTGCACTGAAGTCTAACAAAACAGCCCCCACAATAATTGTATCATCAATTTCTCTCAGTCAATCATCAGTAATTTGTGTAAGTTCTGTGCTTGTTGAATGTCCTTCCATACAAGAGTGCTGAAAGTCTGTTGTCAATTTGTTTACTAATGGTTGGTAACAGGCTGATTGGTCGGCTATTTGAGCCAGTAAAGGGGGCTTTACTATTCTTGGGTAGCGGAATTACTTTTGTTTCCCTTATATTTGTAGATGACATGGAGCCAGTGGGTTTGGCGACGAGTATGAAGCGAGGGCCAGCCAACGAGAGCGTACAGGTCGCAATGGTGGGTAGTATATGGGGCTTTGGTGACAAAACGGATTGCACTGTGATAGACTGCATCCAATTTGTTGAGTAGGGTATTGGAGGCTATTTTGTAAATGACATCGCCAAAGTCGAGAATTGGTAGGATGGTCAGTTTTACAAGGGTATGTTTGGCAGCATGAGTGAAGGATGCTTTGTTGCGAAATAGGAAGCCAATTCTAGATTTAACTTTGGATTGGAGATGTTTGATATGGGTCTGGAAGGAGAGTTTACAGTCTAACCAGACACCTAAGTATTTGTAGTTGTCCACGTATTCTAAGTCAGAGCCGTCCAGAGTAGTGATGTTGGACAGGCGGGTAGGTGCAGGTAGCGATCGGTTGAAGAGCATGCATTTAGTTTTACTTGTATTTAAGAGCAATTGGAGGCCACGGAAGGAGAGTTGTATGGCATTGAAGCTTGCCTGGAGGGTTGTTAACACAGTGTCCAAAGAAGGGCCGGAAGTATACAGAATGGTGTCGTCTGCGTAGAGGTGGATCAGAGACTCACCAGCAGCAAGAGCGACCTCATTGATGTATACAGAGAAGAGAGTCGGTCCAAGAATTGAACCCTGTGGCACCCCCATAGAGACTGCCAGAGGTCCGGACAACAGACCCTCCGATTTGACACACTGAACTCTATCAGAGAAGTAGTTGGTGAACCAGGCGAGGCAATCATTTTAGAAACCAAGGCTGTTGAGTCTGCCGATGAGGATGTGGTGATTGACAGAGTCGAAAGCCTTGGCCAGATCAATGAATACGGCTGCACAGTAATGTTTCTTATCGATGGCAGTTAAGATATCGTTTAGGACCTTGAGCGTGGCTGAGGTGCACCCATGACCAGCTCTGAAACCAGATTTCTGCTTGAAAAAGCTAGCCTTGGCTTTTCTAACTGCCTGTGTATAATGGTTTCTAGCTTCCCTGAACAGCTGCATATCACGGGGGCTGTTCGATGCTAATGCAGAACGCCATAGGATGTTTTTGTGTTGGTTAAGGGCAGTCAGGTCTGGGGAGAACCAAGGGCTATATCTGTTCCTGGTTATAAATTTCTTGAATGGGGCATGTTTATTTAAGATGGTTAGGAAGGCATTTTTTAAAAATATCCAGGCATCCTCTACTGACGGGATGAGGTCAATATCCTTCCAGGATACCCCGGCCAGGTCGATTAGAAAGGCCTGCTCGCTGAAGTGTTTCAGTGAGCGTTTTACAGTGATGAGAGGAGGTCGTTTGACCGCTGACCCATTACGGATGCAGGCAATGAGGCAGTGATCGCTGAGATCTTGGTTGAAGACAGCAGGGGTGTATTTAGAGGGGAAGTTGGTTAGGATGATATCTATGAGGGTGCCCGTGTTTAAGGCTTTGGGGAGGTACCTGGTAGGTTCATTGATAATTTGTGTGAGATTGAGGGCATCAAGTTTAGATTGTAGGATGGCTGGGGTGTTAAGCATGTTCCAGTTTAGGTCGCCTAGCAGCACGAGCTCTGAAGATAGATGGGGGGCAATCAGTTCACATATGGTGTCCAGAGCACAGCTGGGGGCAGAGGGTGGTCTATAGCAGGCGGCAACGGTGAGAGACTTGTTTTTAGAGAGGTGGATTTTTAAAAGTAGAAGTTAAAATTGTTTGGGTACAGACCTGGATAGTAGGACAGAACTCTGCAGGCTATCTTTGCAGTAGATTGCAACACCGCCCCCTTTGGCAGTTCTATCTTGTCTGAAAATGTTGTAGTTTGGAATTATGTAGTACGGAATGATGAAGCCGAGTTTGCCTTTTTCCCCAAAATGTAATTTCAAAGCTTTTTACTATCATTCTTTACATCATTTGTTTTTGTTTCATAGTTTATTTTTCTTTAGTTTCGTCACATCACTTCTTAATTTTCAGTACGTTTGCTAATCAGTTGGGCTGCCAGACTTAATTGCCATTCCTTTTGCCTCATCCCTCTCAACCATACAATTTCTTCAATTCCTCATCAATCCACAGGGGATTTAACAGTTTTTACTGTAATTTTCTTAATGGGTGCAGTCTTATAAGTAACTGGGATAAGTAGTTTCATAAATATGTCAAGTGCAGCATCTGTTTGCTCCTCGTTATACACCACGGACCAACAAATATTCCTTACATCGTCAACATATGAATCGCTTCAAATCTTATTGTATGACCTCCTACACTATATTAGGCCCAGTCTTTGGAACTTTGGTTTTCCTAGATATGGTTACGATATTGTGAACACTATATCCTATGAATTTGGAAACTGCATTCAAGCAAATTTCTGCATCATTAGTAAAGATGTGATCAATACATGTTGATGATTTCCTTCCTGTGCTGTTTGTAACTACCCTGGTAGGTTGACTGACAACCTGAACCAGGTTGCAGGCTCTGGTTACAGTTAGAATTTTTTTCTTGAGTGAGCAGCTAAATGAGAGCCAGTCAATATTTAAATCACCCAGTTAATATAGTTCTCTGTTGATATCACATTACATTATCAAGCATTTCACACATATTATCCAGATACTGACTGTTAGCACATGAATGTGGTTCTGAATATAGACAGCAACACCTCCTCCATTGGCATTTCTGTTTTTTTTCTGTAGATGTTATAACCATGTATTGCTACCACTGTGTCATCAAAGGTATTATCTAAGTGAGTTTCAGAGATAGTCAGAATATGAATGTCATCTATTTACTAGCAAGTTATTGACTTCATGAACCTTGCTTCTTAGGCTACTTAAGTTAATATAGGCTATTTTTTTAGCAATTTTCTGGGTTGCTTGATTGTTTTTAATGCTTTACTTGGAAGCTTATCAGAAGTTGACTTTCTCATTATTATTTATATTGGATATGTTAGTGCAGGGTGAGCTTCTCTCAGTGGGCTTCCTACTATTGCACACCGCATCAGTGCTAACAGTGTAACTCTGGTTTATAGGCTCATGATTATTGCATACAGTAACTGTAGGATCAACAGAGGTATTCAGGGTAATTATGGGGACATAAATTAAGTTACTTACATTGTGTCTGCCAAAGCCCCGGGGATAATGTACATTTGATGCAGCATTATGACGACTCATTGTCACAATGGTCGGGATTATTAACTGAGCTTTGTCTTGGGTCATTGATAAGTCATTGTTTCAACGGAAGCAAGTCAACATGGGCCAGCATCCCTGGGGAACGCTTTCGACACCTTGTAGAGATCATGCTCCAACAAATTGAGGCTGTTCTGAGAGCAAAAGAGGGGGTTTCAACTCAGTTATTAGGAAAAAGGGGATACCTAGCCAGTTGTACAACTGAATGCATTCAACTGAAATGTGTCTTACTGCATTTAACCCAACCCCTCTCAATCAATCGACATCCACGTCATCGACACCCGGGGAAACAGTGGGCGAACTGCCTTGTTCTGAACGACAGATTTTTTTTGTACCTCATCAGCTCAGCGATTCGATCCAGCAGCCTTTCGGTTACTGGTCCAACGCCCCTACCTGCCAGGCTACCTGGTGTTCCTATACACTCAGTGTAAGTTTAGAATTCCTCTCCCTACTAGATGTTACACCATCTCAGGCAGAATTAGTTTGTTCGTTAGGCCTGAATGTTACCATTGCGTACCAAGTGCTGTGAGGGAAGTTTAAAATAAGCTGGAGCAGACTCAGCATTACCGAGAGAGGGAGGGGTGCTCTCCTCCTTAAAAACCAGACCAGAGCAGAGGGTTGTCACCAATTAACCACAGACCTCAAAGTGGGCTGGGAAATGATTGCACACAGATCGTCTATATCCCGATAGATCTAGCAGCTAGTAGCTTAATTTTCCCCCCATACAGTATGTGGGATGGCTCCCAAATGACCCCCTCCCACACCCTGTCCCTGCACAGGCAACCCAAGCATTGGCCTATGTTCCAAACGGCACCCTATTAACCTTTTGGCTCTGGTCAAAAGTAGTGCACTACAAGGGAATAGGGTGCCGTTTGGGATGCAGAATTTTTTTTTTTTTTAGATGCTCCACATTCAACCCAAGCATGGGTCATGTGGTCTGGTTAGATGAGCTATAAAAGACATTACCACTTCAAAGCTGGACCCGGGACTTGTGCGCTGGGTTAGCCTGTCCTACACAGTTGACGGTAAGCCATGGCAGTTGTTCGTAGACTCATATAACCTTTCCTTCCAAAGTCCCCCCCCAAAAAAAAAAATGAAAATATGAACACGCTAGTTAATTTTGAGCCTTTTTTTTTTATTTTTTTATTATTTGATATTACGTGAAATCACAGTTATTCAAATTCTTCTGAACAGGAGAAGGGCAGGTTAGGTGACACAAACCCTCTTTTAGAGGATATCTGGAGAGAGAAAAAATGCATCCTGACGTCACCCAGTTATCACAGAAAGTTTTCAGAGGAGGTTTATTCTGTGACGGCCTGGCAGGTAGCGGCTATGGAAAGACGGTGCTCCGCTGGCAGAGCCTTCTGGGTAATTACAAGTCTGTCTCTGGCCAACGTTTATAGGCAGCATGGGTAAAAAGAACGTAAGAGCTGCTGTGTCGTTTTTTTCAAGGTCAGAAAGCAGCAGCATTGCTGTTTAGGAGTGGCTGGTTTACCGCTCAGCCCATAGTGGGCGGGGACGCGCGCTGGCAGGGGAGCAAGCTGCACCCTTGGTTCCTTGGCAAATTTAGGCTTGGCAGCAGCTGCGGGTAGAGACCATCCTGACCTGTTATTAAAGAACCATCAGCTGAATGACAGAATAAAGGGATAACCCGGACCAACTGGGGTTTTTTCTCTGGTCTCTCTGGTTTCAGCTGCTGTAGTCTTGAAAGGAAAGGACCAAAGGCCTACTACTGGCTCCTTGATTTAACCAGTCAGCCGTATCTCTATCAGGGTTAACCCTACATCACACAGGCCAGCCGTATCTCTATCAGGGTTAACCCTACATCACACAGGCCAGCCGTATCTCTATCAGAGTTAACCCTACATCACACAGGCCAGCCGTATCTCTATCAGAGTTAACCCTACATCTCACAGTCCAGCCGTATCTCTATCAGAGTTAACCCTACATCTCACAGGCCAGCCGTATCTCTATCAGAGTTAACCCTACATCTCACAGGCCAGCCGTATCTCTATCAGAGTTAATCCTACATCACACAGGCCAGCCGTATCTCTATCAGAGTTAACCCTACATCTCACAGGCCAGCCGTATCTCTATCAGGGCCTGGCTCCTGGAGGACAGACATTGAGGAATCTAAGTGTTTAATTAAAGGATTGTTCTGCTCTGAAGATGCAGATTATAAAGATATGGGGAACATCTGCAGATGTAGTTTGAGTGCCAGCGCAGGCAAACAACCGACCACGAGCCTTTGTGTGTGTGTGTGTGTGTGTGTGTGTGTGTGTGTGTGTGTGTGTGTGTGTGTGTGTGTGTGTGTGTGTGTGTGTGTGTGTGTGTGTGTGTGTGTGTGTGTGTGTGTGTGTGTGCGTGTATGTGTGTGTGTGTGTGTGTGTGTGTGTGGTCATGTGGTTCACGCACACATAATTAATCATTAGGCAATTTATTCTGTGAGATCATTTCCACATATGGGATGATGTAGGCCGACATGCTTTTAACAGCTTATATAGAAAGAGTGGAACAATCAGGAGGATTCATCTCCCATTACTGCTTTTGAATTGGTGATACGTAGACTACAGATCTTGGCTACAGATATTTGGATTAAAGATCTCGTAATGGCGCGAGGCTGTAACCGTGATGAAATACAGTGGCATTCGGGAAAGTATTCAGACCCCTTGAGTTTTTCCACATTTTGTTACGTTACAGCCTTATTTTCAAATTGATTAAGTCGTTTTTGTCCCTTCATCAATCTACACACAATACCCCATAATGACACAATACCCCATTTAAAAACCTTTTTTTTTTAAATTCTTATTTCACCTTTATTTAACCAGGTAGGCCAGTTGAGAACAAGTTCTCATTTACAACTGTGTCCTGGCCTAGATAAAGCAAAGCAGTGCGACACAAACAACAACACAGAGTTACACATGGAATAAACAAGCGTAAGGCCAATAACACAATAGAAAAAAGAAAGTCTATATACAGTGTGTGCAAATGGCGTGAGGAGGTAAGGCAGTAAATAGGCCATAATAGCAAAGTAATTATAATTTAGCAGATTAACACTGGAGTGATAAATGATCAGATGATGTGCAAGTAGAAATACTGGTGACTCAATACCCCATAATGACTCAATACCCCATAATGACTCAATACCACATAACGACACAATACCCCATAATGACTTAATATCCCATAATGACACATTACCCCATAATGACTCAATACTCCATAATGACTCAATACCCCATAATGACATACTACCCCATAATGACTCAATACCCCATAATGACACAATACCCCATAATGACTCAATACCCCATAATGACTCAATACCCCATAATGACTCAATACCCCATAATGACTCAATACCCCATAATGACATACTACCCCATAATGACACAATACCCCATAATGACATACTACCCCATAATGACTCAATACTCCATAATGACTCAATACCCCATAATGACATACTACCCCATAATGACTCAATACCACATAACGACACAATACCCCATAATGACTTAATATCCCATAATGACACATTACCCCATAATGACTCAATACTCCATAATGACTCAATACCCCATAATGACATACTACCCCATAATGACACAATACCCCATAATGACACAATACCCCATAATGACTCAATACCCCATAATGACTCAATACCCCATAATGACTCAATACCCCATAATGACTCAATACCCCATAATGACTCAATACCCCATAATGACATACTACCCCATAATGACACAATACCCCATAATGACATACTACCCCATAATGACTCAATACCCCATAATGACATACTACCCCATAATGACTCAATACCCCATAATGACTCAATACCCCATAATGACTCAATACCCCATAATGACTCAACACCCCATAATGACTCAATACCCCATAATGACTCAATACCCCATAATGACTCAATACCCCATAATGACAAAGCAAAAACGTGTTTTTAGATTTTTGCACCAACAGAAATGTCACATTTACATAAGTATTCAGACTTTTTACTCAATACTTTGTTGAAGCACCTTTGGCAGCGATTACTGCCTAGGGTCTACACGTGTATTTGGAGAGTTTCCACCATTTTTCTCTGCAGATCCTCTCAAGATCCTCTCAAGCTCTGTAAGGTTGGATGGGGAGCATTGCTGAGCAGCTATTTTCAGGTCTCTCCAGAGATATTCGACCGGGTTCAAGTCCGGGCTCTGGCTGAAGGTCTCTCCAGAGATGTTCGATTGGGTTCAAGTCCGGGCTCTGGCTGAAGGTCTCTCCAGAGATGTTCGATTGGGTTCAAGTCCGGGGTCTGGCTGAAGGTCTCTCCAGAGATGTTCGATTGGGTTCAAGTCCGGGCTCTGGCTGAAGGTCTCTCCAGAGATGTTCGATTGGGTACAAGTCCGGGATCTGGCTGAAGGTCTCTCCAGAGATGTTCGATATGTTTCAAGTACGGGCTCTGGCTGGGACACTCAAGGACATTCAGGGACGTGTCCCGAAGCCTCTCCTGCGTTGTCTTGGCTGTGTGCTTAGGGTCGTTGTCCTGTTGGAAGGTGAACCTTCACCCCATTCTGAGGTCCTGAACACTCTGGAGCAGGTTTCCATTATGGATCTCTCTGTACTTTGCTCTGTTCATCTTTCCCTCGATCCTGACTAGTCTCCCAGTTCCTGCCGCTGAAAAACATCCCCACAGCATGATGCTGCCATCACCATGCTTCACCGTAGGAGTTCAATCTTGGTTTTATCAGACCAGAGAATCGTCTGCGAGTCCTTTGGGTGCCTTTTGGAAAACTCCAAGCGGGCTGTCATGTGCCTTTTACAGAGGAGTGGCTTCCGTCTGGCCACTCTACCATAAAGGCCTGATATCTGGAGTGCTGCAGAGATGGTTGTCCTTCTGGATGGTTCTGCCATCTCCACAGAGGAACTCTGAAGCTCTGTCAGAGTGACCATCGGATTCTTGGTCACCTCCCTGACTAAGGCCCGGGTGGCCAGCTCTAGGAAGAGTCTTAGTGTCTTCAAACTTCTTCCATTTAAGAATGATGGAGGCCACTGTGTTCTTGGGGAACCTCAATGCCGCAGACATTTTTTGACACCCTTCCCCAGATCTGTGCCTCGACACAATCCTGTCTCGGAGCTCTACGGACAATTCCTTAGACCTCCTGACTTGGGTTTTGCTCTGACGTGCTCTGTCAACTGTGACACCTTATATAGACAGGGGTCTATATAAGAAAAACAACTTTTGCTTTGCCATTATGGGGTATGGTGTGTATATTGATGGGGACATTTTTTTTAATATTATTTTTTAAAGCTGTAACGTAGAAGAAGTCAAGTGGTCTGAACACTTTCAGAAGTCACTGTACAGTACATCTCATTGTCTGGACATACCATCATTGGCTTCAATCTTCAATCTATCAATCTTTTTTTTTTTTTCTCAGCTTCATATCAGGATTGGTCTTAACATACTGCAGTTTGTGTTGCGGGTATAGAGGATTGTCTCCTGTTTTCTTTCTACTATGGAGGGCGGTTATCTAACTTTAAAGAGGGTTGTGTGGTTCTCTATTGGGACACATAAAGAGGGTTGTGTGGTTCTTTATTGGGACATATAAAGAGGGTTGTGTGGTTCTTTATTGGGACACATAAAGAGGGTTGTGTGGTTCTTTATTGGGACATATAAAGAGGGTTGTGTGGTTCTTTATTGGACATAAAGAGGGTTGTGTGGTTCTTTATTGGGACACATAAAGAGGGTTGTGTGGTTCTTTATTGGGACACATAAAGAGGGTTGTGTGGTTCTTTATTGGACATAAAGAGGGTTGTGTGGTTCTTTATTGGACATAAAGAGGGTTGTGTGGTTCTTTATTGGACACATAAAGAGGGTTGTGTGGTTCTTTATTGGGACACATAAAGAGGGTTGTGTGGTTCTTTATTGGGACACATAAAGAGGGTTGTGTGGTTCTTTATTGGACATAAAGAGGGTTGTGTGGTTCTTTATTGGACATAAAGAGGGTTGTGTGGTTCTTTATTGGACACATAAAGAGGGTTGTGTGGTTCTTTATTGGGACACATAAAGAGGGTTGTGTGGTTCTTTATTGGGACACATAAAGAGGGTTGTGTGGTTCTTTATTGGGACACATAAAGAGGGTTGTGTGGTTCTTTATTGGGACACATAAAGAGGGTTGTGTGATTCTCTATTGGACACATAAAGAGGGTTGTGTGGTTCTTTATTGGACATAAAGAGGGTTGTGTGGTTCTTTATTGGGACACATAAAGAGTGTTGTGTGGTTCTTTATTGGGACACATAAAGAGGGTTGTGTGGTTCTTTATTGGGACACATAAAGAGGGTTGTGTGGTTCTTTATTGGGACACATAAAGAGGGTTGTGTGGTTCTTTATTGGGACACATAAAGAGGGTTGTGTGGTTCTTTATTGGACATAAAGAGGGTTGTGTGGTTCTTTATTGGACACAGGAGGGTTGTGTGGTTCTTTATTGGACATAAAGAGGGTTGTGTGGATCTTTATTGGACACAGGAGGGTTGTGTGGTTCTTTATTGGATATAAAGAGGGTTGTGTGGTTCTTTATTGGACACATAAAGAGGGTGGTGTGTTTTTGTTTGCTCCTGGTTTACTTTTTGCAGGTTAGTACTATATCATTTCTTCGAGCCACATTTCCTTATCTGCTTGCATGCAGCTCCTCTATATCGAGCTGTTTTGACAAAACATTTATTTTTCCTGCTCTAATTACATTGGTAACCAGTTTATAATAGTATTTTATTGTATGGATCCGGAGCAGATGGCTGCTATTTTACGGGCTCCTTACCAATTGTGCTATTGTCTGTGTGTTTTTACATTATTTGTAACTTAGTTTGTACATAATATTTCTGCTATCGTCTCTTATGACCGAAGACATCTTCTGGATATCAAGCCAGCGTTTAATCACCTCGTGCTGGACAAAGACTTTTTGTCGGACACGAAGGTTGGGGTGCCTTGTAAGGATCCGACG
The DNA here is from genome assembly GCF_013265735.2 of Oncorhynchus mykiss. Lineage (NCBI taxonomy): Eukaryota > Metazoa > Chordata > Actinopteri > Salmoniformes > Salmonidae > Oncorhynchus > Oncorhynchus mykiss. Next base: position 4,883,874 of record NC_048569.1, on the reverse strand, counting down.
GCGAGTGGGTAACCCGCCTCTACCATCAGTCCTATTAGCCAACGTGCAATCATTGGAGAATAAACTGGGTGAGCTCCGATCGAGACTATTCTACCAACGGGACAAACTGTAATATCTTATGTTTCTCCAAGTCTTGGCTGAACGACAACATGGATAACATGCAGCTGGCGGGGTTTACGCTGCATCAGCAAGATAGAACAGCTGCGTCCGGTAAGACAAGGGGTGGCAGTCTGTGTCTGTTTGTCATTAACAGCTGGTGCACAAAATCTAATATTAAGGAAGTCTCGAGGTTTTGCTCGCCTGAGGTAGAGTATCTCATGATAAGCTGTACACCACAATACTTTCCAAGAGAGTTTAAATCTATATTTTTCGTAGCTGTCTATTTACCACCACAAACTGATGCTGTTACTAAGACCGCAATCAACGAGCTGTATAAAGCCATAAGCAAACAACAAAATGCTCATCCAGAGGCGGCACTCCTAGTGGCTGGAGACTTTAATGCAGGGTAACTTAAATCTTAGGTCTCTCTCTATGTAGTGTTGTGTTGTCTCTCTTGTCGTGATGTGTGTTTTGTCCTATATTTATATTGTATTTATTTATTTTAATCCCAGACCCCGTCCCCGCAGGAGGCCTTTTGCCTTTTGGTAGGCCGTCATTGTAAATAAGAATTTGTTCTTTAACTGACTTGCCTATTTAAGTTAAGGTTAAATAAAATAAATAAAAATAAATAAATCAGTTTGACCTAATTTCTACCAGCATGTTAAATGTGCAACCAGAGTAAGACAAACTCTGGACCACCTTTACTCCACACACAGAGATGAGTACAAAGCTCTCCCTCACCCTCCATTTGGCAAATCTGACCATAACTCTATCCTCCTGATTCCTGCTTACAAGCACAAACTTAAGCAGGAAGTACCAGTGACTCAGCTCAATATGGAAGTGGTCAGATGACGCAGATGCTAAGATACAGGAATGTTTTGCAGACTGGAACATGTCCCGAGGGTCTTCAGATGGCATTGAGGAGTACACCACATCAGTCACTGGCTTCGTCAATAAGGGCATCGATGACGTCGTCCCCACAGTGATCGTACGTACATACCCCAACCAGAAGCCATGGATTACAGGCAACATCTGCACTGAGCTAAAGGGTAGAGCTGCCGCTTTCAAGGATCGAGACTCTAACCCGGAAGTTTATAAGAAATCTCACTATGCCCTCCGATGAACCATCAAACAGGCAAAGCATCAACACAGGACTAATATTGAATCCTACTACATCGGCTCCGACTCCGGCTCCGACCACCTGGTGCCAGCCCGTCAGGAAGTCCAAGATCCAGTTGCAGAGGGATGTGTTTAGTCCCAGGGACTTTAGCTTAGTGGTGAGCTTTGTGGATACTATGGTGTTGATCACTGAGCTGTAGTCAATGAACAGCATTCTTACATAGGTGTTATTTTTGTCCGGGTAGGAAGGGGCAGTGTGGAGTGCAATAGAGATTTCTTCATCTGTGGATCTGTTAGGACGGTATGCAAATTGGAGTGGGTTTCTGGGATAATGGTGTTGATGTGAGCCATGACCAGCCTTTTAAAGCACTTCATGGCTACAGTGCTACAGGTTGGTAGTAATTTAGGCAGGTTACCTTGGTCTACTCTCTACAGTTTATAAGGATCAGTAGTGGGTCTACTCTCCACAGTTTATAAGGGTCAGTAGTGGGTCTACTCTCTACAGTTTATAAGGATCAGTAGTGGGTCTACTCTCTACAGTTTATAAGGATCAGTAGTGGGTCTACTATCTACAGTTGATACGGATCAGTAGTGGGTCTACTATGGACAGTATAAGGATCAGTAATGGGTCTACTCTGGATAGTATAAGGATCAGTAGTGGGTCTACTCTCTACAGTTTATAAGGATCAGTAGTGGGTCTACTCTGGACAGTTTATAAGGATCAGTAGTGGGTCTACTCTGGACAGTTTATAAGGATCAGTAGTGGGTCTACTCTGGACAGTTTATAAGGATCAGTAGTGGGTCTACTCTGGACAGTTTATAAGGATCAGTAGTGGGTCTACTCTCTACAGTTTATAAGGATCAGTAGTGGGTCTACTCTGGACAGTTGATAAGGATCAGTAGTGGATCTACTCTCTACAGTTTATAAGGATCAGTAGTGGGTCTAGTCTGGACAGTTGATAAGGATCAGTAGTGGGTCTACTCTCTACAGTTTATAAGGATCAGTAGTGGGTCTAGTCTGGACAGTTGATAAGGATCAGTAGTGGGTCTACTCTGGACAGTTTATAAGGATCAGTAGTGGGTCTACTCTGGACAGTTGATAAGGATCAGTAGTGGGTCTACTCTGGACAGTTGATAAGGATCAGTAGTGGGTCTAGTCTGGACAGTTGATAAGGATCAGTAGTGGATCTACTCTGGACAGTTAATACGGATCAGTAGTGGTTCTACTCTGGACTGTATAAGGATCAGTAGTGTGTCGACTCTGGACAGTTTATAAAGTCTAGAAATGAACAGTAGCAAGCCAGTATGGCTTTATTTTTGCTTCTGATACTGAGATTCTCTGTCTGTTGCGGACCATCATTCTCCCAAGTCGTTCTGTAATAATTTGGCCAGAAATGCTCCCGTCAGACCCAGTTATTCACATTAACCAGGTTTCCAGCCAACCTTTTTATGCCAGTAAAATACATTTTGGATACAAAATGTCGCGACAGGCCTGATGTTAACAGCTCATCTGTTGGTAGGCCTAAACTTTCCAAATGTCAACATAACAAAATACGCTAGACAAGGTGGGATCTTTTTTGTGTCGGTAAAATGTATTATGTGAGAAATGGCAGTGGAAACGCTTTAATGCGCAAATAATGATATTGTAACCTTAATATCAACTGCTAGAGAGAGGTCTAAGGCACTGCATCTCAGTGGGTTCCAGAGTGGAGCAGAGGTCTAAGACACTGCATCTCAGTGGGTTCCAGAGTGGAGCAGAGGTCTAAGGCACTGCATCTCAGTGGGTTCCAGAGTGGAGCAGAGGTCTAAGGCACTGCATCTCAGTGGGCTCCAGAGTGGAGCAGAGGTCTAAGGCACTGCATCTCAGTGGGCTACCGAGTGGAGCAGAGGTCTAAGACACTGCATCTCAGTGGGCTACCGAGTGGAGCAGAGGTCTAAGGCACTGCATCTCAGTGGGCTACCGAGTGGAGCAGAGGTCTAAGGCACTGCATCTCAGTGGGCTACCGAGTGGAGCAGAGGTCTAAGGCACTGCATCTCAGTGGGCTCCCGAGTGGAGCAGAGGTCTAAGGCACTGCATCTCAGTGGGCTACCGAGTGGTGCAGAGGTCTAAGGCACTGCATCTCAGTGGGCTACCGAGTGGAGCAGAGGTCTAAGGCACTGCATCTCAGTGGGCTCCCGAGTGGAGCAGAGGTCTAAGACACTGCATCTCAGTGGGCTACCAAGTGGAGCAGAGGTCTAAGACACTGCATTTCAGTGGGCTACCGAGTGGAGCAGAGGTCTAAGACACTGCATCTCAGTGGGCTCCCGAGTGGAGCAGAGGTCTAAGGCACTGCATCTCAGTGGGCTCCCGAGTGGAGCAGAGGTCTAAGACACTGCATCTCAGTGGGCTCCCGAGTGGAGCAGAGGTCTAAGGCACTGCATCTCAGTGGGCTCCTGAGTGAAGCAGAGGTCTAAGGCACTGCATCTCAGTGGGCTCCCGAGTGGAGCAGAGGTCTAAGGCACTGCATCTCAGTGGGCTACCGAGTGGAGCAGAGGTCTAAGGCACTGCATCTCAGTGGGCTACCGAGTGGAGCAGAGGTCTAAGGCACTGCATCTCAGTGGGCTCCCGAGTGGAGCAGAGGTCTAAGGCACTGCATCTCAGTGGGCTACCGAGTGGAGCAGAGGTCTAAGGCACTGCATCTCAGTGGGCTCCAGAGTGGAGCAGAGGTCTAAGACACTGCATTTCAGTGGGCTCCCGAGTGGAGCAGAGGTCTAAGACACTGCATCTCAGTGGGCTCCCGAGTGGAGCAGCGGTCTAAGGCACTGCATCTCAGTGGGCTCCCGAGTGGAGCAGAGGTCTAAGACACTGCATCTCAGTGGGTTCCCGAGTGAAGCAGAGGTCTAAGACACTGCATCTCAGTGGGCTCCCGAGTGGAGCAGAAGTCTAAGACACTGCATCTCAGTGGGCTACCGAGTGGTGCAGCAGTCTAAGGCACTGCATCTCAGTGGGCTTCAGAGTGGAGCAGAGGTCTAAGACACTGCATCTCAGTGGGTTCCCGAGTGAAGCAGAGGTCTAAGACACTGCATCTCAGTGGGCTCCCGAGTGGAGCAGAGGTCTAAGACACTGCATCTCAGTGGGCTACCGAGTGGTGCAGCAGTCTAAGGCACTGCATCTCAGTGGGCTCCCGAGTGGAGCAGAGGTCTAAGACACTGCATCTCAGTGGGTTCCCGAGTGAAGCAGAGGTCTAAGACACTGCATCTCAGTGGGCTCCCGAGTGGAGCAGCGGTCTAAGGCACTGCATCTCAGTGGGCTCCCGAGTGGAGCAGAGGTCTAAGACACTGTATATCAGTGCTAGAGGCATCACTACAGAACCCCTGGTTCAAATCCAGGCTGTATCACAACCGGCCATGATTGGGAGTCCCATAAGGGCGGCGTACAATTGTCCAATCGTCGTCCGGGATTGGCTGGTGTAAGGCCGTCATTGTAAATAAGAATTTGTTCTGACTTGCCTAATTAAATAAAGGTTTAATTATAAAAAAAAAATAAAAGAAAGTCACGTAATGATATGTTGTGTGGTCCTTCAACTACGACTCGAGAAAGCATGCAGTTTATCAGGCTACAGTCCATAACAATCAGATAATGTATGCTGTACCAGCTGTATCTGCAGGCTGTTGGCTAGAGCACACCTGTCAGTACCAGAGGGGGGCACATTTACGATGTGATGGAACCCCGTTTAACTTGTATTTTATTAATACGGTACATGACAATTAAAAAGCTAAAGTTATTTTTATGTGCACTGCATATTTACGCACAAACTTTTATCTGCAGCGAGTCAATTTGATGGAAACACAACTGATGGGAAAATTTGCGTTTTGTGTTTATGCTGATGAATCGGAAAATCTGTCACCAGATTGGATGGAAACCTAGCTCTAGACACCCTGAAGACTTAGTTCAGTGTCACTGTGATTATGCTGCACATCGTGGTTCACCAGCAGTCCCAAACATCCAACGAATAAGCTACAGACCAGCCAAAACAGGCTGCTGAAAATTTCACTTAACCCCCCCCCCCCCTCGCCCCCAACTTGGTTTGGTCCACCTGAATTATCAAGGACCCCTGAGGTACCTCTCCAACGTTTTCTCACGTGTTAAAGACATCCACAAGCATAATACCCAGAGACTCTAATATTCACTGTTTTAAAAGTAAGAGTCTATCTGGTAAGAACACCTTTTTATTGACTGGTGCTGTTGAGTGGAACAAATTAACACAGCAAGTAAAAGCCATACCCTAACCATAACCATAACAACAAAATAATGACTAGAGCTGTGAACTGTAGAACCTTGTATCTCTGTATCTGTATCTCTGTAATGTATCTCTGTAATGTATCTCTGTAATGTGTCTCTGTAATGTGTCTCTGTAATGTGTCTCTGTAATGTATCTCTGTAATGTATCTGTATCTCTGTAATGTGTCGCTGTAATGTGTCTCTGTAATGTGTCTCTGTAATGTGTCTCTGTAATGTATCTCTGTAATGTATCTGTATCTCTGTAATGTGTCTCTGTAATGTGTCTCTGTAATGTGTCTCTGTAATGTGTCTCTGTAATGTGTCTATGTAATGTGTCTCTGTAATGTGTCTCTGTAATGTGTCTCTGTAATGTGTCTCTGTAATGTGTCTCTGTAATGTGTCTATGTAATGTGTCTCTGTAATGTGTCTCTGTAATGTGTCTCTGTAATGTGTCTCTGTAATGTGTCTATGTAATGTGTCTCTGTAATGTGTCTCTGTAATGTGTCTCTGTAATGTGTCTCTGTAATGTGTCTCTGTAATGTATCTGTATCTCTGTAATGTATCTCTGTAATGTGTCTCTGTAATGTATCTCTGTAATGTGTCTCTGTAATGTATCTCTGTAATGTGTCTCTGTAATGTGTCTCTGTAATGTGTCTCTGTAATGTGTCTCTGTAATGTGTCTCTGTAATGTGTCTATGTAATGTGTCTCTGTAATGTGTCTCTGTAATGTGTCTCTGTAATGTGTCTATGTAATGTGTCTCTGTAATGTGTCTCTGTAATGTGTCTCTGTAATGTGTCTATGTAATGTGTCTCTGTAATGTGTCTCTGTAATGTGTCTCTGTAATGTATCTCTGTAATGTGTCTCTGTAATGTGTCTCTGTAATGTGTCTCTGTAATGTATCTGTGTAATGTATCTCTGTAATGTATCTCTGTAATGTGTCTCTGTAATGTATCTCTGTAATGTATCTCTGTAATGTGTCTATGTAATGTGTCTCTGTAATGTATCTCTGTAATGTATCTCTGTAATGTGTGTCTCTGTAATGTGTCTCTGTAATGTATCTGTATCTCTGTAATGTATCTCTGTAATGTATCTCTGTAATGTATCTCTGTAATGTGTCTCTGTAATGTATCTGTATCTCTGTAATGTATCTGTATCTCTGTAATGTATCTGTATCTCTGTAATGTATCTGTAGCTCTGTAATGTTTCTCTGTAATGTATCTGTGTAATGTATCTCTGTAATGTATCTGTATCTCTGTAATGTATCTGTATCTCTGTAATGTATCTGTGTAATGTATCTCTGTAATGTATCTGTATCTCTGTAATGTGTCTCTGTAATGTATCTATGTAATGTGTCTATGTAATGTATCTGTGTAATGTATCTCTGTAATGTATCTCTGTAATGTATCTCTGTAATGTATCTCTGTAATGTATCTATGTAATGTGTCTCTGTAATGTCTCTGTAATGTATCTCTGTAATGTGTCTCTGTAATGTATCTCTGTAATGTGTCTCTGTAATGTGTCTCTGTAATGTATCTGTGTAATGTATCTCTGTAATGTATCTCTGTAATGTATCTATGTAATGTGTCTCTGTAATGTGTCTCTGTAATGTATCTCTGTAATGTGTCTCTGTAATGTATCTCTGTAATGTGTCTCTGTAATGTGTCTCTGTAATGTATCTGTGTAATGTATCTCTGTAATGTATCTGTATCTCTGTAATGTGTCTCTGTAATGTATCTCTGTAATGTGTCTCTGTAATGTATCTATGTAATGTGTCTCTGTAATGTGTCTATGTAATGTGTCTCTGTAATGTGTCTCTGTAATGTATCTGTGTCTCTGTAATGTTTCTGTATCTCTGTAATGTGTCTCTGTAATGTATCTCTGTAATGTGTCTCTGTAATGTATCTCTGTAATGTATCTGTGTCTCTGTAATGTGTCTCTGTAATGTGTCTCTGTAATGTGTCTCTGTAATGTATCTCTGTAATGTATCTCTGTAATGTATCTCTGTAATGTGTCTCTGTAATGTGTCTCTGTAATGTATCTCTGTAATGTATCTGTATCTCTGTAATGTATCTCTGTAATGTATCTGTATCTCTGTAATGTATCTCTGTAATGTGTCTCTGTAATGTGTCTATGTAATGTGTCTCTGTAATGTGTCTCTGTAATGTGTCTCTGTAATGTGTCTCTGTAATGTGTCTCTGTAATGTATCTGTATCTCTGGAATGTATCTCTGTAATGTGTCTCTGTAATGTGTCTATGTAATGTGTCTCTGTAATGTATCTCTGTAATGTATCTCTGTAATGTGTCTCTGTAATGTATCTCTGTAATGTGTCTCTGTAATGTGTCTCTGTAATGTATCTCTGTAATGTATCTGTATCTCTGTAATGTATCTCTGTAATGTGTCTCTGTAATGTGTCTCTGTAATGTGTCTCTGTAATGTATCTCTGTAATGTATCTGTATCTCTGTAATGCATCTCTGTAATGTGTCTCTGTAATGTGTCTCTGTAATGTGTCTCTGTAATGTATCTCTGTAATGTGTCTATGTAATGTGTCTCTGTAATGTGTCTCTGTAATGTATCTCTGTAATGTGTCTCTGTAATGTGTCTATGTAATGTGTCTCTGTAATGTGTCTCTGTAATGTATCTGTATCTCTGTAATGTGTCTCTGTAATGTATCTATGTAATGTGTCTCTGTAATGTGTATATGTAATGTGTCTCTGTAATGTGTCTCTGTAATGTGTCTATGTAATGTGTCTCTGTAATGTGTCTCTGTAATATGTCTATGTAATGTATCTCTGTAATGTATCTCTGTAATGTATCTGTATCTCTGTAATGTGTCTCTGTAATGTATCTGTATCTCTGTAATGTGTCTGTATCTCTGTAATGTATCTCTGTAATGTGTCTGTTTCTCTGTAATGTATCTCTGTAATGTGTCTGTATCTCTGTAATGTATCTCTGTAATGTGTCTCTGTAATGTGTCTCTATAATGTATCTGTATCTCTGTAATGTATCTCTGTAATGTATCTCTGTAATGTATCTCTGTAATGTATCTCTGTAATGTATCTCTGTAATGTGTCTCTGTAATGTATCTGTATCTCTGTAATGTGTCTGTATCTCTGTAATGTATCTCTGTAATGTATCTCTGTAATGTATCTCTGTAATGTGTCTCTGTAATGTATCTCTGTAATGTTTCTCTGTAATGTGTCTCTGTAATGTATCTGTATCTCTGTAATGTGTCTGTATCTCTGTAATGTATCTCTGTAATGTATCTCTGTAATGTGTCTGTATCTGTGTAATGTATCTCTGCAATGTGTCTGTATCTCTGTAATGTATCTCTGTAATGTATCTGTATCTCTGTAATGTGTCTCTGTAATGTATCTCTGTAATGTGTCTCTGTAATGTATCTATGTAATGTGTCTCTGTAATGTGTCTATGTAATGTGTCTCTGTAATGTGTCTCTGTAATGTATCTGTGTCTCTGTAATGTTTATGTATCTCTGTAATGTGTCTCTGTAATGTATCTCTGTAATGTGTCTCTGTAATGTATCTATGTAATGTGTCTCTGTAATGTGTCTATGTAATGTGTCTCTGTAATGTATCTCTGTAATGTATCTGTGTCTCTGTAATGTGTCTCTGTAATGTGTCTCTGTAATGTATCTCTGTAATGTATCTCTGTAATGTATCTCTGTAATGTGTCTCTGTAATGTGTCTCTGTAATGTATCTCTGTAATGTATCTGTATCTCTGTAATGTATCTCTGTAATGTATCTGTATCTCTGTAATGTATCTCTGTAATGTGTCTCTGTAATGTGTCTATGTAATGTGTCTCTGTAATGTGTCTCTGTAATGTGTCTCTGTAATGTGTCTCTGTAATGTATCTGTATCTCTGTAATGTATCTCTGTAATGTGTCTCTGTAATGTGTCTATGTAATGTGTCTCTGTAATGTATCTCTGTAATGTATCTCTGTAATGTGTCTCTGTAATGTATCTCTGTAATGTGTCTCTGTAATGTGTCTCTGTAATGTATCTCTGTAATGTATCTGTATCTCTGTAATGTATCTCTGTAATGTGTCTCTGTAATGTGTCTCTGTAATGTGTCTCTGTAATGTATCTCTGTAATGTATCTGTATCTCTGTAATGCATCTCTGTAATGTGTCTCTGTAATGTGTCTCTGTAATGTATCTCTGTAATGTGTCTATGTAATGTGTCTCTGTAATGTGTCTCTGTAATGTATCTCTGTAATGTGTCTCTGTAATGTGTCTATGTAATGTGTCTCTGTAATGTGTCTCTGTAATGTATCTGTATCTCTGTAATGTGTCTCTGTAATGTATCTATGTAATGTGTCTCTGTAATGTGTATATGTAATGTATCTCTGTAATGTGTCTCTGTAATGTGTCTATGTAATGTGTCTCTGTAATGTATCTCTGTAATGTGTCTATGTAATGTATCTCTGTAATGTATCTCTGTAATGTATCTGTATCTCTGTAATGTGTCTCTGTAATGTATCTGTATCTCTGTAATGTGTCTGTATCTCTGTAATGTATCTCTGTAATGTGTCTGTATCTCTGTAATGTATCTCTGTAATGTGTCTGTATCTCTGTAATGTATCTCTGTAATGTGTCTCTGTAATGTGTCTCTATAATGTATCTGTATCTCTGTAATGTATCTCTGTAATGTATCTCTGTAATGTATCTCTGTAATGTATCTCTGTAATGTGTCTCTGTAATGTATCTGTATCTCTGTAATGTGTCTGTATCTCTGTAATGTATCTCTGTAATGTATCTCTGTAATGTATCTCTGTAATGTGTCTCTGTAATGTATCTCTGTAATGTTTCTCTGTAATGTGTCTCTGTAATGTATCTGTATCTCTGTAATGTGTCTGTATCTCTGTAATGTATCTCTGTAATGTATCTCTGTAATGTGTCTGTATCTGTGTAATGTATCTCTGCAATGTGTCTGTATCTCTGTAATCTATCTCTGTAATGTATCTGTATCTCTGTAATGTGTCTCTGTAATGTATCTGTATCTCTGTAATGTGTCTGTATCTCTGTAATGTGTCTGTATCTCTGTAATGTATCTCTGTAATGTATCTCTGTAATGTGTCTATGTAATGTATCTCTGTAATGTGTCTCTGTAATGTATCTCTGTAATGTATCTCTGTAATGTATCTGTATCTCTGTAATGTGTCTGTATCTCTGTAATGTATTTCTGTAATGTATCTCTGTAATGTGTCTCTGTAATGTGTCTCTGTAATGTGTCTCTGTAATGTATCTGTATCTCTGTAATGTGTATCTGTAATGTGTCTCTGTGATGTGTCTCTGTAATGTATCTCTGTAATGTATCTGTATCTCTGTAATGTGTCTCTGTAATGTATCTGTATCTCTGTAATGTGTCTGTATCTCTGTAATGTATCTCTGTAATGTGTCTCTGTAATGTATCTCTGTAATGTGTCTCTGTAATGTATCCCTGTAATGTGTCTGTATCTCTGTAATGTATCTCTGTAATGTTTCTCTGTAATGTGTCTGTATCTCTGTAATGTATCTCAGTGATGTGTCTCTGTAATGTGTCTATGTAATGTGTCTCTGTAATGTGTCTCTGTAATGTATCTGTGTCTCTGTAATGTTTCTGTATCTCTGTAATGTGTCTCTGTAATGTATCTCTGTAATGTGTCTCTGTAATGTATCTATGTAATGTGTCTCTGTAATGTGTCTATGTAATGTGTCTCTGTAATGTATCTCTGTAATGTATCTGTGTCTCTGTAATGTGTCTCTGTAATGTGTCTCTGTAATGTGTCTCTGTAATGTATCTCTGTAATGTATCTCTGTAATGTATCTCTGTAATGTGTCTCTGTAATGTGTCTCTGTAATGTATCTCTGTAATGTATCTGTATCTCTGTAATGTATCTCTGTAATGTATCTGTATCTCTGTAATGTATCTCTGTAATGTGTCTCTGTAATGTGTCTATGTAATGTGTCCTTGTAATGTGTCTCTGTAATGTGTCTCTGTAATGTGTCTCTGTAATGTATCTCTGTAATGTGTCTCTGTAATGTGTCTATGTAATGTGTCTCTGTAATGTATCTGTATCTCTGTAATGTGTCTCTGTAATGTATCTATGTAATGTGTCTCTGTAATGTGTCTCTGTAATGTATCTATGTAATGTGTCTCTGTAATGTGTCTCTGTAATGTGTCTATGTAATGTGTCTCTGTAATGTGTCTATGTAATGTGTCTATTTAATGTATCTCTGTAATGTATCTCTGTAATGTATCTGTATCTCTGTAATGTGTCTCTGTAATGTATCTGTATCTCTGTAATGTGTCTGTATCTCTGTAATGTATCTCTGTAATGTGTCTGTATCTCTGTAATGTATCTCTGTAATGTGTCTGTATCTCTGTGATGTATCTCTGTAATGTGTCTCTGTAATGTATCTCTGTAATGTATCTGTATCTCTGTAATGTGTCTGTATCTCTGTAATGTATTTCTGTAATGTATCTCTGTAATGTGTCTCTGTAATGTGTCTCTGTAATGTGTCTCTGTAATGTATCTGTATCTCTGTAATGTGTATCTGTAATGTGTCTCTGTGATGTGTCTCTGTAATGTATCTCTGTAATGTATCTGTATCTCTGTAATGTGTCTCTGTAATGTATCTGTATCTCTGTAATGTGTCTGTATCTCTGTAATGTATCTCTGTAATGTGTCTCTGTAATGTATATCTGTAATGTGTCTCTGTAATGTATCTCTGTAATGTGTCTGTATCTCTGTAATGTATCTCTGTAATGTTTCTCTGTAATGTGTCTGTATCTCTGTAATGTATCTCAGTGATGTGTCTCTGTAATGTGTCTATGTAATGTGTCTCTGTAATGTGTCTCTGTAATGTATCTGTGTCTCTAATGTTTCTGTATCTCTGTAATGTGTCTCTGTAATGTATCTCTGTAATGTGTCTCTGTAATGTATCTATGTAATGTGTCTCTGTAATGTGTCTATGTAATGTGTCTCTGTAATGTATCTCTGTAATGTATCTGTGTCTCTGTAATGTGTCTCTGTAATGTGTCTCTGTAATGTGTCTCTGTAATGTATCTCTGTAATGTATCTCTGTAATGTATCTCTGTAATGTGTCTCTGTAATGTGTCTCTGTAATGTATCTCTGTAATGTATCTGTATCTCTGTAATGTATCTCTGTAATGTATCTGTATCTCTGTAATGTATCTCTGTAATGTGTCTCTGTAATGTGTCTATGTAATGTGTCCTTGTAATGTGTCTCTGTAATGTGTCTCTGTAATGTGTCTCTGTAATGTATCTCTGTAATGTGTCTCTGTAATGTGTCTATGTAATGTGTCTCTGTAATGTATCTGTATCTCTGTAATGTGTCTCTGTAATGTATCTATGTAATGTGTCTCTGTAATGTGTCTATGTAATGTGTCTCTGTAATGTATCTATGTAATGTGTCTCTGTAATGTGTCTCTGTAATGTGTCTATGTAATGTGTCTCTGTAATGTGTCTATGTAATGTGTCTATTTAATGTATCTCTGTAATGTATCTCTGTAATGTATCTGTATCTCTGTAATGTGTCTCTGTAATGTATCTGTATCTCTGTAATGTGTCTGTATCTCTGTAATGTATCTCTGTAATGTGTCTGTATCTCTGTAATGTATCTCTGTAATGTGTCTGTATCTCTGTGATGTATCTCTGTAATGTGTCTCTGTAATGTGTCTCTATAATGTATCTGTATCTCTGTAATGTATATCTGTAATGTATCTCTGTAATGTATCTCTGTAATGTGTCTCTGTAATGTATCTGTATCTCTGTAATGTGTCTGTATCTCTGTAATGTATCTCTGTAATGTGTCTCTGTAATGTATCTGTATCTCTGTAATGTGTCTGTATCTCTGTAATGTATCTCTGTAATGTATCTCTGTAATGTGTCTGTATCTGTGTAATGTATCTCTGTAATGTGTCTGTATCTCTGTAATGTATCTCTGTAATGTATCTGTATCTCTGTAATGTGTCTCTGTAATGTATCTGTATCTCTGTAATGTGTCTGTATCTCTGTAATGTGTCTGTATCTCTGTAATGTATCTCTGTAATGTATCTCTGTAATGTGTCTATGTAATGTATCTCTGTAATGTGTCTCTGTAATGTATCTCTGTAATGTATCTCTGTAATGTATCTCTGTAATGTATCTCTGTAATGTGTCTCTGTAATGTTTCTCTGTAATGTGTCTCTGTAATGTATCTGTATCTCTGTAATGTGTCTGTATCTCTGTAATGTATCTCTGTAATGTATCTCTGTAATGTGTCTGTATCTGTGTAATGTATCTCTGCAATGTGTCTGTATCTCTGTAATGTATCTCTGTAATGTATCTGTATCTCTGTAATGTGTCTCTGTAATGTATCTCTGTAATGTGTCTCTGTAATGTATCTATGTAATGTGTCTCTGTAATGTGTCTATGTAATGTGTCTCTGTAATGTGTCTCTGTAATGTATCTGTGTCTCTGTAATGTTTATGTATCTCTGTAATGTGTCTCTGTAATGTATCTCTGTAATGTGTCTCTGTAATGTATCTATGTAATGTGTCTCTGTAATGTGTCTATGTAATGTGTCTCTGTAATGTATCTCTGTAATGTATCTGTGTCTCTGTAATGTGTCTCTGTAATGTGTCTCTGTAATGTATCTCTGTAATGTATCTCTGTAATGTATCTCTGTAATGTGTCTCTGTAATGTGTCTCTGTAATGTATCTCTGTAATGTATCTGTATCTCTGTAATGTATCTCTGTAATGTATCTGTATCTCTGTAATGTATCTCTGTAATGTGTCTCTGTAATGTGTCTATGTAATGTGTCTCTGTAATGTGTCTCTGTAATGTGTCTCTGTAATGTGTCTCTGTAATGTATCTGTATCTCTGTAATGTATCTCTGTAATGTGTCTCTGTAATGTGTCTATGTAATGTGTCTCTGTAATGTATCTCTGTAATGTATCTCTGTAATGTGTCTCTGTAATGTATCTCTGTAATGTGTCTCTGTAATGTGTCTCTGTAATGTATCTCTGTAATGTATCTGTATCTCTGTAATGTATCTCTGTAATGTGTCTCTGTAATGTGTCTCTGTAATGTGTCTCTGTAATGTATCTCTGTAATGTATCTGTATCTCTGTAATGCATCTCTGTAATGTGTCTCTGTAATGTGTCTCTGTAATGTATCTCTGTAATGTGTCTATGTAATGTGTCTCTGTAATGTGTCTCTGTAATGTATCTCTGTAATGTGTCTCTGTAATGTGTCTATGTAATGTGTCTCTTTAATGTGTCTCTGTAATGTATCTGTATCTCTGTAATGTGTCTCTGTAATGTATCTATGTAATGTGTCTCTGTAATGTGTATATGTAATGTATCTCTGTAATGTGTCTCTGTAATGTGTCTATGTAATGTGTCTCTGTAATGTATCTCTGTAATGTGTCTATGTAATGTATCTCTGTAATGTATCTCTGTAATGTATCTGTATCTCTGTAATGTGTCTCTGTAATGTATCTGTATCTCTGTAATGTGTCTGTATCTCTGTAATGTATCTCTGTAATGTGTCTGTATCTCTGTAATGTATCTCTGTAATGTGTCTGTATCTCTGTAATGTATCTCTGTAATGTGTCTCTGTAATGTGTCTCTATAATGTATCTGTATCTCTGTAATGTATCTCTGTAATGTATCTCTGTAATGTATCTCTGTAATGTGTCTCTGTAATGTATCTGTATCTCTGTAATGTGTCTGTATCTCTGTAATGTATCTCTGTAATGTATCTCTGTAATGTATCTCTGTAATGTGTCTCTGTAATGTGTCTCTGTAATGTTTCTCTGTAATGTGTCTCTGTAATGTATCTGTATCTCTGTAATGTGTCTGTATCTCTGTAATGTATCTCTGTAATGTATCTCTGTAATGTGTCTGTATCTGTGTAATGTATCTCTGCAATGTGTCTGTATCTCTGTAATGTATCTCTGTAATGTATCTGTATCTCTGTAATGTGTCTCTGTAATGTATCTGTATCTCTGTAATGTGTCTGTATCTCTGTAATGTGTCTGTATCTCTGTAATGTATCTCTGTAATGTATCTCTGTAATGTGTCTATGTAATGTATCTCTGTAATGTGTCTCTGTAATGTATCTCTGTAATGTATCTCTGTAATGTATCTGTATCTCTGTAATGTGTCTGTATCTCTGTAATGTATTTCTGTAATGTATCTCTGTAATGTGTCTCTGTAATGTGTCTCTGTAATGTATCTGTATCTCTGTAATGTGTATCTGTAATGTGTCTCTGTGATGTGTCTCTGTAATGTATCTCTGTAATGTATCTGTATCTCTGTAATGTGTCTCTGTAATGTATCTGTATCTCTGTAATGTGTCTGTATCTCTGTAATGTATCTCTGTAATGTGTCTCTGTAATGTATCTCTGTAATGTGTCTCTGTAATGTATCTCTGTAATGTGTCTGTATCTCTGTAATGTATCTCTGTAATGTTTCTCTGTAATGTGTCTGTATCTCTGTAATGTATCTCAGTGATGTGTCTCTGTAATGTGTCTATGTAATGTGTCTCTGTAATGTGTCTCTGTAATGTATCTGTGTCTCTGTAATGTTTCTGTATCTCTGTAATGTGTCTCTGTAATGTATCTCTGTAATGTGTCTCTGTAATGTATCTATGTAATGTGTCTCTGTAATGTGTCTATGTAATGTATCTCTGTAATGTATCTGTGTCTCTGTAATGTGTCTCTGTAATGTGTCTCTGTAATGTGTCTCTGTAATGTATCTCTGTAATGTATCTCTGTAATGTATCTCTGTAATGTGTCTCTGTAATGTGTCTCTGTAATGTATCTCTGTAATGTATCTGTATCTCTGTAATGTATCTCTGTAATGTATCTGTATCTCTGTAATGTATCTCTGTAATGTGTCTCTGTAATGTGTCTATGTAATGTGTCCTTGTAATGTGTCTCTGTAATGTGTCTCTGTAATGTGTCTATGTAATGTGTCTCTGTAATGTATCTGTATCTCTGTAATGTGTCTCTGTAATGTATCTATGTAATGTGTCTCTGTAATGTGTCTATGTAATGTGTCTCTGTAATGTATCTATGTAATGTGTCTCTGTAATGTGTCTCTGTAATGTGTCTCTGTTTTTTTTTTTTTTTTTTTTTACCTTTATTTAACCAGGCAAGTCAGTTAAGAACAAATTCTTATTTTCAATGACGGCCTGGGAACAGTGGGTTAACTGCCTGTTCAGGGGCAGAACGACAGATTTGTACCTTGTCAGCTCGGGGGTTTGAACTCACAACCTTGCGGTTACTAGTCCAACACTCTAACCACTAGGCTACCCTGTCTCTGTAATGTGTCTATGTAATGTGTCTCTGTAATGTGTCTATGTAATGTGTCTATTTAATGTATCTCTGTAATGTATCTCTGTAATGTATCTGTATCTCTGTAATGTGTCTCTGTAATGTATCTGTATCTCTGTAATGTGTCTGTATCTCTGTAATGTATCTCTGTAATGTGTCTGTATCTCTGTAATGTATCTCTGTAATGTGTCTGTATCTCTGTGATGTATCTCTGTAATGTGTCTCTGTAATGTGTCTCTATAATGTATCTGTATCTCTGTAATGTATATCTGTAATGTATCTCTGTAATGTATCTCTGTAATGTATCTCTGTAATGTGTCTCTGTAATGTATCTGTATCTCTGTAATGTGTCTGTATCTCTGTAATGTATCTCTGTAATGTGTCTCTGTAATGTATCTGTATCTCTGTAATGTGTCTGTATCTCTGTAATGTATCTCTGTAATGTATCTCTGTAATGTGTCTGTATCTGTGTAATGTATCTCTGTAATGTGTCTGTATCTCTGTAATGTATCTCTGTAATGTATCTGTATCTCTGTAATGTGTCTCTGTAATGTATCTGTATCTCTGTAATGTGTCTGTATCTCTGTAATGTGTCTGTATCTCTGTAATGTATCTCTGTAATGTATCTCTGTAATGTGTCTATGTAATGTATCTCTGTAATGTGTCTCTGTAATGTATCTCTGTAATGTATCTCTGTAATGTATCTCTGTAATGTATCTCTGTAATGTATCTCTGTAATGTGTCTCTGTAATGTGTCTCTGTAATGTGTCTCTGTAATGTATCTGTATCTCTGTAATGTGTATCTGTAATGTGTCTCTGTAATGTGTCTCTGTAATGTATCTCTGTAATGTGTCTGTATCTCTGTAATGTATCTCTGTAATGTATCTCTGTAATGTGTCTATGTAATGTATCTCTGTAATGTGTCTCTGTAATGTATCTCTGTAATGTATCTCTGTAATGTATCTGTATCTCTGTAATGTATTTCTGTAATGTATCTCTGTAATGTGTCTCTGTAATGTGTCTCTGTAATGTGTCTCTGTAATGTATCTCTGTAATGTATCTCTGTATTTTGTCTGTATCTCTGAAATGTGTATGTATCTCTGTAATGTGTCGGTATCTCTGTAATGTATCTCTGTAATGTGTCTCTGTAATGTGTCTCTGTAATGTGTCTGTATCTATGTAATGTATATCTGTAATGTATCTCTGTAATGTGTCTCTGTAATGTATCTCTGTAATGTATCTGTATCTCTGTAATGTATCTCTGTAATGTATCTCTGTAATGTATCTCTGTAATGTATCTCTGTAATGTGTCTGTATCTCTGTAATGTGTCTGTATCTCTGTAATGTATCTGTATCTCTGTAATGTTTCTCTGTAATGTGTCTCTGTAATGTATCTCTGTAATGTATCTCTGTAATGTGTCTCTTTAATTTGTCTATATCTCTGTAATGTGTCTGTATCTCTGTAATGTATCTCTGTAATGTGTCTCTGTAATGTATCTCTGTAATGTATCTCTGTAATATCTCTGTAATGTATCTCTGTAATGTCTCTGTAATGTGTCTCTGTAATGTATCTCTGTAATGTGTCTGTATCTCTGTAATGTATCTCTGTAATGTGTCTCTCTAATGTATCTCTGTAATGTGTCTATATCTGTAATGTGTCTGTATCTCTGGAGGAGGAGAGAGGCGGAGGAGAGAGAGAGGGGAGGAGGGGGAGGAGGGAGAGCGAGGGCGAGGAGTAAGAGAGGAGGAGGAGGAGAGAGAGGGAGAGAGAGGGGGGGAAGGAGGGAGAGAGGAGGAGGAGAGAGAGAGAGGGGGAGGAGGAGGAGGAGGGAGAGAGGAGGAAGAGGAGGAGAGAGAGAGAGAGGGGTTGAGAGAGGGGGGGATGAGGAGGAGGAGAGAGAGAGAGAGAGAGAGAGATGGGGGAGGAGGAGGAGGAGAGAGAGAGAGGGGGGAAGGAGGGAGAGAGGAGGAGGAGGAGAGAGAGAGAGAGTTGGAAGGAGGGAGAGAGGAGGAGGAGAGACAGTGGGAGGGGGGAGGAGGAGGAGAGAGAGATAGAGAGAGGGGAGAGGAGGAGTGAGAGAGGAGGAGAGAGAGGGGGGGAGAGGAGGAGGAGGAGGAGAAAGAGAGAGAGAGAGGAGGAGAGACAGGGGGAGGAGGGGAGGAGGAGGAGAGTGAAGGGAGGCAGCATAATGAAGCTCCACTGTGTGGAGGCTACGGAAAGCCACTGGGACTGTTAGTTATGACTTTATAAAACGCTTCTCATTATGCCTGTAATATTTGATTTAGATGTATAAGGGGCGGGGTCAACTGTCTCCTTTTCGGGGGACTCTGCCCTATGATGGGGTGTGGGAGGTTTTCATCCTGACATTCACTAACGTGATCATGATCGCGGAGAGGGTGTGCTCTGACCCCAACTGGGCTTTTTTTTGTTTGTGTTATTATTATTATTATTATTATTATTATTAATATTATTATTATTATTATTATTATTATTATTGTTGTTATTATTATTATTATTATTATTATTATTATTTAATTGCTTTATTCTAGGGAGTAGATCAGCTTTCATAATTGCTGATAGATTGTAGTGTCCATCAATGTAATTGTCTGCATCATTTCAAATCCCCCATTTATATATTTTTTGTTGTTGTAAATAAACAAAATCAGTTCAAACGTGTGGGAACACCTTCTCATTCAAGGGCTTTTCTTAAGTTTGGACTATTTTCTACATTGTAGAATAATAGCGAAGACATAAAAAATATGAAATAAACAAATAATCCCCAAGACATACAAAACCCCCTAGACAATACAAAACTACACAAACCAACCTTGTCACACCCTGACCTAACCAAAATAATAAAGAAAACAAAGATAACTAAGAGGTGACACTGCTCGATACTAATGGATTGCCTGTTTGTCAGGATCACAACACCTGCATGGTCCAGCCCTGAACCAGCGAAGCAGGCAGATATATATATATTTATGAAACCAAATGAACTAAACGCAAACAGGGAACATGATAAACACATGGGACCGCTTTTTGTTGAGGGGGGCAGGATGAACACGTGATGAAAACGTGAAGTAACCGTGATGCAAACGTGACGTAAACATGATGTAAACATGACTTAAACATGGCTTAAACATTATGTAAACATGACGTAAACACTATGTAAACATTATGTAAACATTATGTAAACATGACGTAAACATGGCTTAAACATGATGTAAACATTATGTAAACATGACGAAAACATGGCTTAAACATGATGTAAACATGACGGAAACATGACGTAAACATGGCTTAAACATTATGTAAACATGATGTAAACATGACGTAAACATTATGTAAACATGACATAAACATGTCTGAAACAGTATGTAAACATAACGTAAACATGGCTCAAACATTATGTAAACATTATGTAAACATGACGTAAACATGGCTTAAACATTATGTAAACATGACGTAAACATGGCTTAAACATTATGTAAACATGACGTAAACATGGCTTAAACATTATGTAAACATGACGTAAACATGACATAAACATGGCTTAAACATTATGTAAACATGACGTAAACATGGCTTAACCATTATGTAAACATGACGTAAACATGACATAAACATGGCTTAAACATTATGTAAACATGACGTAAACATGATGTAAACATGACGGAAACATGACGTAAACATGACATAAACATGATGTAAACATGACTTAAACATGATGTAAACAGGATGTAAACAGGACGGAAACATGACGGAAACATGACATAAACATGATGTAAACATTACGTAAACATGGCTTAAACATGACATAAACATGATGTAAACATGACGTAAACATGACATAAACATGGCTTAAACATTATGTAAACATGACGTAAACATGACGTAAACATGATGTAAACATGACGTAAACATGACATAAACATGGCTTAAACATAATGTATACATGACTTAAACATGACATAAACATGGCTTAAACATTATGTAAACATGACTTAAACATGAAGTAAACATTATGTAAACATGTAGTAAACATGGCTTAAACATTATGTAAACATGACGAAAACATGGCTTAAACATGATGTAAACATGACGGAAACATGACGTAAACATGGCTTAAACATTATGTAAACATGATGTAAACATGACGTAAACATTATGTAAACATGACATAAACATGTCTGAAACATTATGTAAACATAGCGTAAACATGGCTCAAACATTATGTAAACATTATGTAAACATGACGTAAACATGGCTTAAACATTATGTAAACATGACGTAAACATGGCTTAAACATTATGTAAACATGACGTAAACATGGCTTAAACATTATGTAAACATGACGTAAACATGACATAAACATGGCTTAAACATTATGTAAACATGACGTAAACATGGCTTAACCATTATGTAAACATGACGTAAACATGACATAAACATGGCTTAAACATTATGTAAACATGACGTAAACATGATGTAAACATGACGGAAACATGACGTAAACATGACATAAACATGATGTAAACATGACTTAAACATGATGTAAACAGGATGTAAACAGGACGGAAACATGACGGAAACATGACATAAACATGATGTAAACATTACGTAAACATGATGTAAACATGACGTAAACATGATGTAAACATGATGTAAACATGACATAAACATGGCTTAAACATGTAAACATGACGTAAACATGACATAAACATCGCTTAAACATTATGTAAACATGACGTAAACATGACGTAAACATGATGTAAACATGATGTAAACATGACAAAAACATGGCTTAAACATTATGTAAACATGACGTAAACATGACGTAAACATGACATAAACATGGCTTAAACATGATGTAAACATGATGTAAACATGACATAAACATGGCTTAAACATTATGTAAGCATGACGTAAACATGGCTTAAACATTATGTAAACATAACGTAAACATGACATAAACATTATGTAAACATGACGTAAACATGACATAAACATTATGTAAACATGACGTAAACATGACATAAACATGGCTTAAACATTATGTAAACATGACGTAAACATGACGTAAACATGATGTAAACATGACGTAAACATGACATAAATATGGCTTAAACATCATGTAAACATGACGTAAACATGACATAAACATGGCTTAAACATTATGTAAACATGACGTAAACATGCCATAAACATTATGTAAACATGATGTAAACATGACATAAACATGGCTTAAACATCATGTAAACATGATGTAAACATGACATAAACATGGCTTAAACATTATGTAAACATGACGTAAACATGACGTAAACATGATGTAAACATGACGTAAACATGACATAAACATGGCTTAAACATAATGTATACATGACTTAAACATGACATAAACATGGCTTAAACATTATGTAAACATGACTTAAACATGGCATAAACATTATGTAAACATGATGTAAACATGACATAAACATGGCTTAAACATTATGTAAACATGACGTAAACATGACATAAACATGGCTTAAACATTATGTAAACATGACGTAAACATTATGTAAACATGATGTAAACATGACGTAAACAGGATGTAAACATGACGTAAACATGATGTAAACATGACGTAAACATGACGTAAACATGACATAAACATGGCTTAAACATTATGTAAACATGACGTAAACATGATGTAAACATGATGTAAACATGACGTAAACATGACATAAACATGATGTAAACATGACTTAAACATGATGTAAACATGACGTAAACATGACGGAAACATGACGGAAACATGACATAAACATGATGTAAACATTACATAAACATGATGTAAACATGACGTAAACATGACGAAAACATGACGTAAACATGGCTTAAACATGATGTAAAGATGTAGGTGTCTTATAGCTCTCTCTGAATTGGGTCATTTTCCATGTATAATATTTAATATAATCAGCATTTTATAATAATCTTTATTTATTCCTGTCTGTCTTACTACACTTTTGAATAAAACGTGTGGAGCTAAATGCAATCTCTTGCTATTCTTTGTGATGAAAAGTTATCAGACTTCTTTTTTTTTTTAAAGAGAGAGGCTACATGGCTCTTTTTGTTGTTCCACTACTACCCACCACCACAATATCCCAATACAGTGTTCAGAATTAGTAGGAAAATTGACTATTTCTCCCTGTAATCTGATCCGTACCGTGTGTGCGTGCCTGCGTGTGTGTGCGTGTGTGCGCGCGTGTGTGTGTGCGTGCGTGTGTGTGCGTGCGTGTGTGTGCCTGCGTGTGTGTGCGTGTGTGCGCGCGTGTGTGTGTGCGTGCGTGTGCCTGCGTGTGTGTGTGTGCCTGCGTGCATGTGTGTGTGTGTGTGTGTGACTTCCAGACCTCTCTGTTCTCTCTCTGTTTGTTTGCTCTAGGATTCCAGACCTCCTCTCTCTGTTCTGGGAAAAAGGCCTTGAACTTGTTTGATCAGCTTTACATGTTAGGAACTGTACAGACACTTCACTCTACCACAGGTGGCGGCCATGTTGACGATCACGTGACAATCTCATTTTACCATGTGGGTTTCTGTGTGTGTGTGGGGGGGGGGGGGGGGGGGGGGGGGGCAGGGAGGAACACTCCTCTGGGGTGAAGAAGAGCATAATTGCCTTGGGTCGGTTCCCCAAGCTGATGCAGGGGTGCCCAGAACCCAACCAGAACCCAACCTCCAACCCACTGTCCACCCCCCACAGCTTCTACAACAGGGTTAGGAGCAGTGAAGACAGCCGGAAGGTCTATATTTCCGCTTGGACTCCTTTTTGGGCGTGACTGAACCATCTCTTTTATTGGCCACATGTTCCACTGGAAAAAGTAAACAGGAAATCATTGGTATTAGTATAGAAATGACATGCGTAGGCTACTTCTAAATTCATTGTAATGAATATCTCACAAAAAACAAACCACATCAGACAATTCTATCAACATCAACAAAACAAGTCACAAAACATTTTTGTTAGTAATATCGCCGATATGATAGGTAGTCGACTAGTCGCTATCATGATTATGTGAGATCTCCTTTTATCCCACGTAGTTATTCCAAGGGCGACAAAGAGAGAGAGAGAGGGAGAGAGAGAGAAACAGAGAGAGAGAGAGAGCAAGCAAGCAGAGAGAAAGAGAGGAAAAGAGAGAGGGACGGAGATAGAGAGAGACAAAGACAGCGAGAGGGAGAGGAGAAACAGAGTGAGGGAAGGAGAGAAAGAGAGAAGGAGAGGAACAGAGAGAGAGGAAGCGAGCAGAGCGAAAGGGAGAGAGGGAGAGACAGACAAAGAGAACTAGAGGGAGAAAGAGAGAAACAGAGTGAGGGAAGGAGAAAAAGAGAGAGAGAGAGAGAGGAACAGAGAGAGAGCAATCGGGCAGAGAGAAAGAGAGAGGGAGAGAGAGACAGACAGACAGACAAAGAGAGCGAGAACAGGAAGGGTAAATAGTCATGGCTTTGTGCCATGTCCCTGTGTCCAGACTGGGGGGGTTATTATTATGATTATTATGGAGCTGCTGGACATGCACAGCAGGCTCGATGAGTTGTGGGTTGGCTGAGCTCGCTCGCTAGGTCTTTCCTGCATCCATTAAAATTAATTTTCCCTCTCTCTCTCTCTCCAAATAAATATTTATCAGTCAGGGTGTTTTGATGCTTCGTTAAGCTGGAATATCAGTAAGAGACCAACCTGGAAGGTGTCCGGGAACGTGTGCCCTTCAGGGGTCGATGGACTGATCACGGCACGGACCTGCCACTCTAGTACCCTTTTCAAACTACTGAGCTGAACCGAGGAAAGCTGTACTGCATTAGCCCTGGCTGAATCCACCATTAGTTGCTGGAAAGGAAAAATAACAGAGAAAATAACAGAGCTGCCAGCACAGTTCGATGGACAGTAAGTAGCCTGATCACAGCTCAGGACAGGGCAGAGGGGTGTACTACGATTGACGCTAGATCTGCAAATGGTTTTCTGAAGTTAGCCAGCTTCAGTTAGCTTCACATTCCAACTTCGGTCACTCTTTGTTTGAATGGCCTGGATTTTCCATTTGTTGACGCTCTACAAATACTATCAACTGTTGATAAGAAACTGCTTGCTAAGGTTATGGTTAGTGTCAGGTTTACAATAAGGGTTAGGGTTAAGTTTAGGTTAGGTTAGGGTTAAGGTTAGGTTAGGTTAGGGTTAGGGTTGGTTAGGGTTAGGGTTAGAATAAGGTTTAAGGTACAGGGCACATTTGAAAAAGAGACCTCTTCCCTGTTAGGGTAAGGGTTAAGTTCAGGTTTAGGGTTAAGTTCAGGTTTAGGGTTAAGTTTAGGTTAGGTTAGGGTTATCTTTAGCTTTAGGTTAGCTTTAGGTTAGGGTTAGGGTTAAGTTCAGGTTAAGGTTAGGGTTAAGGTTAGGTTAGGGTTAAGTTTAGGTTAGGGTTAGCTTTAGCTTTAGGTTAGGGTTAGGGTTAAGTTCAGGTTAAGGTTAGGGTTAAGGTTAGGTTAGAGTTAGGGTTAAGTTTAGGTTAAGGTTAGGGTTAAGTTTAGATTAGGTTTTGGTTAAGGTTAAGCTTAGGTTAGAGTTAGGGTTAAGTTTAGGTTAAGGTTAGGGTTAAGTTTAGGTTATGTTTAGGTTAGGGTTAGGGTTAGTAGATCGTTAGTTGAAATGTTAGGTTAGGTTAGGGTTAGGGTTAGTTTACGGTTAGGGTTAGGGTTAGGTTAGGGTTAGGGTTAGTTTAGGGTTATGGTTAAGTTTAGGTTAGGTTTAAGTTTAGGTTAGGGTTAGGTTAGGGTTAAGTTTAGGTATAGGTTAGGGTTAAGTTTAGGTTAGGGTTAGGTTAGGGTTAAGTGTAGGTATAAGTTAGGGTTAAGTTTAGGTTAGGGTTAGGTTAGGGTTAGTGTTAGTAGATCGTTGGTTGAAATGTTAAGTTAGGTTAGGGTTAGGGTTAGTTTAGGGTTCAGTTTAGGGTTAGGTTAAGTTTAGGTATAGGTTAGGGTTAGGGTTAAGTTTAGGTATAGGTTAGGGTTAGGGTTAAGTTTAGGTATAGGTTATGGTTAGGGTTAAGTTTAGGTATAGGTTAGGGTTAGGGTTAAGTTTAGGTATAGGTTAGGGTTAAGTTTAGGGTTAGGGTTAATTTTAGGTTAGGGTTAGGGTTAGGGTTAGTGTTAGTAGATCGTTGGTTGAAATGTTACTGATAGGCTGGAGAGTATCTACAGATGGACTATCCCAATACAGAATTACCCAGGCTTCATCCGTCATACGACGGTGGATACTGCTCGTCCGCCTGCCGCTAATTGCAGCAGGCTTGTCACTGCGCGTGCATGTCACACGTGGCTAGTTGAACTCTGAACTCTTCGTTGAGACAACTCTGAAACATCAATCCGTGGGCGAGACAATGCAAAATTTTTCATTTGTGCCGAAATCAAAATGAAAGAAGTAGATCAGTGTTTATTTTATTACTTATCGTTGATGACGTCTTTAGCGTGCTTTGTGTTAGCAATACACAAACACTTTCTTCACATTCCTATTGAGTCGTACAAGTTCTACTTTTGTTTCAAATTGCATTCTGTCTATTATGAAATGTATAAATTGATAGGTATTTTAACATTTTAATAAAATGGACGCACAACAACAAAAAAAACATTAGATTAATAAAATATTTAATCAGTCGTCTTCCTCAAATGAAGGAGATGACGATCGCAATCTTTTGTGAAAGGGAGGGAATCTGATTTCATTGGTCATCAACTCGAGGCTCAGACACTTCATTGAGGAGAAAGAGAGTTAGTCCCGAGTTAGCCCCGAGTTAGCCCTGAGTTAGTCCCGAGTTAGCCCCGAGTTAGTCCCGAGTTAATCCCGAGTTAGCCCCGAGTTAGTCCCGAGTTAGTCCCGAGTTAGTCACGAGTTAGTCCTGAGTTAGCCCAGAGTTAGTCCCGAGTTAGTCCCGAGTTAATCCCGAGTTAGCCCCGAGTTAGTCCCGAGTTAGCCCCGAGTTATCCCCGAGTTAATCCCGAGTTAGCCCCGAGTTAGCCCCGAGTTAGCCCCGAGTTAGTCCCGAGTTAGTCCTGAGTTAGTCCCGAGTTAGTCCCGAGTTAATCCCGAGTTAGTCCCGAGTTAGTCCTGAGAGCCCAGAGCTAGTCCCGAGTTAGTCCTGAGTTAGCCCAGAGCTAGTCCCGAGTTAGTCCCGAGTTAGTCCCGAGCTAGTCCTGAGGTAGTCCCGAGCTAGTCCCGAGTTAGTCCTGAGTTACCCCAGAGCTAGTCCCGAGTTAGTCCTGAGTTAGTCCCGAGTTAGTCCCGAGCTAGTCCTGAGTTAGTCCCGAGTTAAGTACCGAGTTAGTCCCGAATGAGTCCCGAGTTAGTCCCGAGTTAGTCCTGAATTAGCCCAGAGCTAGTCCCGAGTTAGTCCTGAGTTAGCCCAGAGCTAGTCCCGAGTTAGTCCCGAGTTAGTCCCGAGCTAGTCCTGAGTTAGTCCCGAGTTAGTCCCGAGTTAGTCCCGAGTTAGTCCTGAGTTAGTCCCGAGTTAATCCCGAGTTAGTCCCGAGTTAGTCCTGAGTTAGCCCAGAGCTAGTCCCGAGTTAGTCCTGAGTTAGCCCAGAGCTAGTCCCGAGTTAGTCCCGAGTTAGCCTGAGCTAGTCCCGAGTTAGTCCCGAGTTAGTCCTGAGTTAGTCCT
This sequence comes from Oncorhynchus mykiss, assembly GCF_013265735.2. Classification (NCBI taxonomy): domain Eukaryota; kingdom Metazoa; phylum Chordata; class Actinopteri; order Salmoniformes; family Salmonidae; genus Oncorhynchus; species Oncorhynchus mykiss. Next base: position 4,856,373 of record NC_048569.1, on the reverse strand, counting down.
GAGTTAGTCCTTCGCTATTACAGACTGGGATAAATGCGATAACTTCAGTCACGGGCTCCATCAATAAGACAACGGCGTCCGCACAGCGACTATAACAACATATCCCAACGAGTCTTGCATGAAAGCCCCTGTTGTTCCCGGATGATTGTGTGATCTCTCGCTCTCTGTGGCTTTTAAACAGGTTAAAAACTCGCAAACTCCAGGTGGAATACCAGGGAGAGTTCTCTGAGCATGCTCAGACCAGCTGGCAAGTGTCTTCACTAAAATGTTACATTTCTCCTGTAAACGCAACATGTTTCAAACCGACTACCCATAGTCCCCTGTTCCCAAGAACTCCAAGGAAACGTGTATACGTCTATAACTGTGAAGTGATTTTGAAAGGCTGGTCATGACACAAATCCATACCATCATCTCAGACACCTTGGACCCACTCTAATTTGCATACCGCCCCAACATATCCACAGATGACTCAATCTTATTTGCCTTTCACACTGCCTTCTTCCACCTGGACAAGAGGGGAAATAACTAGGTGAGAATGCTGTTCATAGACTACTGCTCAGCGTTCATCACCATAGTCCCCTCCAAGCTCATCACTGAACTCAGGACCCTGAGATTGAGCACCTGCAACTCCCGTACGGACTCGGGAGAGGCGAAGATCGAGAGACATTCGTCCTCCGAAAACACGATCCTGCCAAGCCTCACTGTATCGTGACATACTGCTGCCTTATAACCCAGAAGCCAGCGGCACCAACGTGTCAGCGTGCATACACCCAGCCCGCCACAAGGAGTCGCTAGAGCGCGATGGGACAATGACATCAGCCGGCCAGTCAAATCATCCCTAACCCGGGCTACTCTGGACCAATTGTGTGCCACCTCATGGGTCTCCTGGTTGCGGCCGGCTGCAACAGAGCCCTGGATCGAACCCGGGTCTGTAGTGACGCTGTGCCACTCGGGAGGCCAACACCTCCCTCTGCAACTGCATCCTGGATTTCCTGATGGGCCGGCCCCAGGTGGTGAGGATAGGCTACAACACCTCCGCCACGCTGACCCTCAAAATGGAGGCCCCTCGGGGGCGCGTGCTAAGTCCCCTCCTGTACTCCCTGTTCCCCCACAACTGCGTGGCCACGCACAACTCCAACACCATCATCAAGTTTGCTAACGACACGACGGTGGTAGGCCTGATCGCCAACAGCGATGAGTCATCCGAACAGGGATGAGATCAGAGTCTTGCCAATATGGTGCCAGGAAAAACTACCTCTCCATCAACGTTAGTAAGACCAATGACCTGATCGTGGACTATGGGAGAAAGAGGGGAGAGAACGTCCCCCATTCACATCGACGGGGCTGTAGTGGAGCGGGTTGAGAGCGTCTGGTTAAGGACTTAAAGGGGTCCACACACAACCGCACAGTTCTGAGGATACTAAATAGTAAGGCTGCTAAATAGTTCATTAAATGGTAACCCAGACGACTATCTGCATTGATCCTATATCTTGCACTGACTCTACGAACACTCACAAGACTATATACAGTGAACTCCAAAAGTACTTTTGAAACTCGCTGTATACACACTATATACATACTATATACACTCACTCTATATACACACTATATACACACTATATATACACTATATACACTCACACTATATACACACTATATACACACTATATTCACACTATATTTACACTATATACACTCACTCTATATACACACTGTATACACACTATATACATACTATATACACTCACTCTATATACACACTATATTCACACTATATATACACTATATACACTCACTCTATATACACTCACTCTATATACACACTGTATACACACTATATACATACTATATACACTCACTCTATATACACACTGTATACACACTATATACATACTATATACACTCACTCTATATACACACTATATTCACACTATATATACACTATATACACTCACTCTATATACACTCACTCTATATACACACTATATACACACTATATTCACACTATATTTACACTATATACACTCACTCTATATACACACTGTATACAAACTATATACATACTATATACACTCACTCTATATACACACTATATTCACACTATATATACACTATATACACTCACTCTATATACACTCACTCTATATACACACTGTATACACACTATATACACTCACTCTATATACACACTATATACACTCTATATACACTCACTCTATATACACTCACACTATATATACACTATATACACTCACTCTATATACACTCACTCTATATACACACTGTATACACACTATATACATACTATATACACTCACTCTATATACACACTATATTCACACTATATACACTATATACACTCACTCTATATACACTCACTCTATATACACACTATATACACACTATATTCACACTATATTTACACTATATACACTCACTCTATATACACACTGTATACACACTATATACACTCACTCTATATACACACTATATACACACTATATTCACACTATATTTACACTATATACACTCACTCTATATACACACTGTATACACACTATATACACTCACTCTATATACACACTGTATACACACTATATACACTCACTCTATATACACACTATATACACTCTATATACACTCACTCTATATACACTCACTCTATATACACACTGTATACACACTATATACACTCACTCTATATACACACTATATACACACTATATACATACTATATACACTCACTCTATATACACACTATATTCACACTATATATACACTATATACACTCACTCTATATACACTCACTCTATATACACACTGTATACACACTATATACATACTATATACACTCACTCTATATACACACTATATTCACACTATATATACACTATATACACTCACTCTATATACACTCACTCTATATACACACTGTATACACACTATATACATACTATATACACTCACTCTATATACACACTATATTCACACTATATACACACTATATACACTCACTCTATATACACACTGTATACACACTATATACATACTATATTCACTCACTCTATATACACACTATATACACACTATATATACACTATATACACTCACTCTATATACACACTGTATACACACTATATACACACTATATACACTCACTCTATATATACACTATATACACACTACATATACACACTATATACACTCACTCTATATACACACTATACACACACTATATACACACTATATACACTCACTCTATATATACACTATATACACACTATATACACTCACTCTATATACACACTATACACACACTATATACACACTATATACACTCACTCTATATACACACTATATACACTATATACACACTATACACACTATATACACACAATATACACGATATACACACTATATACACTCATTCTATATACACACTATATACACTATATACACACTATACACACTATATACACACAATATACACGATATACACACTATATACACTCATTCTATATACAGACTATATGCACACTATATACACACTATACACACTATATACACACTATATAAACACTACACACACTATACACACACTATATACACTCACTCTATATACACAATATATACACACCATATACATTATATACACACTATATACACTATATATATACATTATACAGACTGTACACAGTATATATACACACTATAGTAGTTATCAGGTGGACAAGGTGGTCGTGTCTAGCAATGTAGTAAGATCGCTATTACCAACATGTACAACAGACTCCGTTAGATTTAACTAAGGGGGTGTAAAATACACACCGGTCCATGGTTTCGCAGGGTACCAGAGCGTTACTTTGGCGGGTAGAACTTGCAGCCTTGCCTTAACAGTGAAGGTGAGAATGTCCTGACCAATAGCAGCATTGGAAAAGGGAGACAGAGCGGTCAGCACAGTCCGAAGTAAGGGAGTTTCCACTGCAGCCTGATGTCAGTCCCACACTGCCGTAACAATGATGTCAGGGATGTAGAATGAGATGAGAATTCATGACAGCACAGGGGTCAGACAGACAGACAGACAGACAGACAGACAGACAGACACACACACAGACAGACACAGACAGAAACACACACAGACACACACACAGACAGACACACACACAGACAGACACACAGACAGACACACACACAGACAGACACACAGACAGACACACACACGGGAGATACACACACAGACAGACACACAACTCGTCAGTTTGTTAAATCTGCGTTAAATTAGACACTTTAGTTTTAGCGTGAGAGAGTGCAACAGCCAGTCAGACCTCGAAGTTGCCACTCCTCCTCTCCTCTCCTCTCCTCTCCTCTCCTCTCCTCTCCTCTCCTCTCCTCTCCTCTCCTCTCCCTCTCCCTCCCTCCCCTCCTGTTGGAGCCCCTCTCAACCTGCTGTAGAGAGAAACACATCTGGTAGTTTAAAGGCCATTGTTTTATACTGTGTGTGTTTTCTTTTAGCTCCAAATTCCTAAACCAAAGCCAGTCACTTTCCAGAGAGTGAAACCAGCTGCTGGGAAAATACCTCGGTAGTCATAAATGTTATTAAAACCATTAGTGTGGCTGAAACAATGTCTGAGTACGAAATGGCTCCTTATTCACTATGTAGAGCACTACTTCCACCCTATTCCCCATGTAGAGCACTACTTCCACCCTATTCCCTATGTAGAGCACAACTTCCACCCTATTCCCCATGTAGAGCACTACTTCCACCCTATTCCCTATGTAGAGCACTGCTTCCACCCTATTCCCTATGTAGAGCACAACTTCCACCCTATTCCCCATGTAGAGCACTACTTCCACCCTATTCCCTATGTAGAGCACTGCTTCCACCCTATTCCCCATGTAGTACACTACTTCCACCCATTCCCCATGTAGAGCACTACTTCCACCCTATTCCCCATGTAGTACACTACTTCCACCCTATTCCCCATGTAGTACACTACTTCCACCCTATTCCCTATGTAGAGCACTACTTCCACCCTATTCCCTATGTAGAGCACTGCTTCCACCCTATTCCCTATGTAGAGCACTGCTTCCACCCTATTCCCTATGTAGAGCACTACTTCCACCCTATTCACTATGTAGAGCACTACTTCCACCCTATTCCCTATGTAGAGCACTACTTCCACCCTATTCCCTATGTAGTACACTACTTCCACCCTATTCCCTATGTAGAGCACTACTCCCACCCTATTCCCCATGTAGTACACTACTTCCACCCTATTTCCTATGTAGAGCACTACTTCCACCCTATTCCCTATGTAGAGCACTACTTTCTTATTAACAAAGAGGTTCATAAGAAACGTACAATTGTTGTTTTGTAAATTATGACTGAAAACACATGTCAGCACTTGGGACACAAACATTGAGCTATCCTGATTGGTTTGTGAGTTTAGAGGCGGGGCCTAAAATAAAGAGGAAGGGATTCCACGTCTAGGCTTGAGTCTGTGTCTGGGAAACCAACCCAGAGAGGTTAACGACGTTCAGAGGGGTTCACAGGTGCATGTTCTACCCCAAAACTGTGTGGTCGTCCATCAAGTAGTATAATATGTAGAGTGGAAAGCCTAAAGACAGAACCCCAACAGATGAAGACAGCGTTGTTGTCCCAGGCGCGGGAAAACAGGCTGGACCAGGACGAGATGTTGGGATACAGACCCAGAGGGGTTTATGTGTCTGTCGGGGGGGGGTGGAAGGAGAGGAGGGAGATGATGGGCATATCAGCACGTGTGGTGTGTAATGTGTGTGTGTGTGTGTGTGTGTGTGTGTGTGTAGTGTGTAGTGTGTGTGTGTGTAGTGTGTCTGTAGTGTGTGTGTGTGTGTAGTGTGTGTGTGTAGTGTGTGTGTGTGTAGTGTGTCTGTAGTGTGTGTGTGTGTGTAGTGTGTGTGTGTGTAGTGTGTCTGTAGTGTGTGTGTGTGTAGTGTGTGTAGTGTGTGTGTGTGTGTAGTGTGTGTAGTGTGTGTGGGTGTAGTGTGTGTGTGTAGTGTGTCTGTAGTGTGTGTGTGTGTGTGTGTGTGTGTAGTGTGTGGTTTATGTGCCTGGATCCTCGTCTTTCCCTCCCAACCTTCCTAAACATCATAGTTAGAAAGGGAACAGACAGTGGAACAAAAACACATTCAGTGAGTGTGTTTGAATGTTGGGCCACAGCAGTATGGGACAGTACCACCCAGTGAACTCTGGGTAGAGGGTAGTGCAGTATGGGACAGTACCACACAGTGAACTCTGGGTAGAGGTTGGCAGTATGGGACAGTACCACACAGTGAACTCTGGGTAGAGGTTGGCAGTATGGGACAGTACCACACCGTGAACTCTGGGTAGAGGGTAGTGCAGTATGGGACAGTACCACACAGTGAACTCTGGGTAGAGGTTGGCAGTATGGGACAGTACCACACCGTGAACTCTGGGTAGAGGGTAGTGCAGTATGGGACAGTACCACATAGTGAACTCTGGGTAGAGGGTAGTGCAGTATGGGACAGTACCACCCAGTGAACTCTGGGTAGAGGTTGGCAGTATGGGACAGTACCACACAGTGAACTCTGGGTAGAGGGTAGTGAAGTATGGGACAGTACCACACAGTGAACTCTGGGTAGAGGGTAGTGCAGTATGGGACAGTACCACACAGTGAACTCTGGGTAGAGGGTAGTGCAGTATGGGACAGTACCACCCAGTGAATTCTGGGTAGAGGGTAATGCAGTATGGGACAGTACCACACAGTGAACTCTGGGTAGAGGGTAGTGCAGTATGGGACAGTACCACATAGTGAACTCTGGGTAGAGGGTAGTGCAGTATGGGACAGTACCACATAATGAACTCTGGGTAGAGGGTAGTGCAGTATGGGACAGTACCACACAGTGAACTCTGGGTAGAGGGTAGTGCTTAATTAAGATGGCCGCCATACACACACCATTAATTGAAAAGCAGCCATTATCTGAGAACCAGCAGTATGCAGTGATCGGTAACCAGGGCTTTCCGAAAGGCTTTGGTGCTTTCACCAATATATGGTTAAAAATATTTTCATTACTCAGCGCTTCATTATCTGTTTGGCTCGCCATCATCCAATTCACTAAAAGCAGCCATGCAGTCCTTTCAAACGTAGACATTTTCTTACATAGTCCTTCGAGCGGATTTGGTGGCTACCAGAAATAATGGATACAGGACATTCTCATTTAGCCAGCTGTCTGCCAGACTAACGGGCAGGATACCCAGTTGGGCAGCGCCAGCCACCAAAGTTTGTAAGGCTATGAGCACCTTCCCTTAAAGGTTGGCAACCTCCACAGACCTGATTTCCATACCAGCTTACCACCGGTACAACCAATGCACCACCGGCACGGTAGGGCCAGCAGAATCAGCAATGAGAGCTGATGATTGCACCCCTGTACAACAGCCAAGTCTGAACATTGATTCATTAAGGGAGCCTGTGGAGTCCGTGTCTAAAGCGGAAATGGAAGAGACGACAGAGGCTGAGCAGCTTAGGAGCCAGCTGTATGAAAGGCCCAACAGAAGGCGTCGGGAGATGCTGGACCACATTTCTTCATTCCTGTTGGTGGAGAGTGAGGAGAATCACAGTCACTCAATCTCTGGTCACTGTCAGGCTACACAATTGGTTAAACCACAAAGGTTCTAGCAGTCCTGACCTGTTATCCTCAGGAGAGGATCGCCATCACCACATACAAGTTGTTCCAACTACTTACACCTTCAGCCTAATCCAGGCCTTCAGATCAGCAGATCTACCCTGTAGAGAACACAGAGGAACAGTGACAGATCATTTAGCCCTATCCAGACTGCAACTCACGGACAGCAGACACGGGTGCAACAGGAAACAGTTCAGGATAGTGCAACGCTGTGACTACAGCAGAAAACCCCAAGTCTCTCCGACTTAAGAAAGCTAGACATCTGACCACCCTTGGTCCAACCACGCAGGCCCACAGTGGTGCAGTGGACTTAACGGCCCAACCTTTTAACATTACAGCTTACCCCCCCACCCCACCCCTGAGTTCTAGCTAAGCCACCAGATCATACTCTCCCTCGTGCCCTACTTTTGCAGCTAGCGAGAGAGTTCAAGCTCAAGGTCAAATGGTTCACTCACAGCCTGTTCAAGTACGAGGCCAACGAGTGCCCTCTGAACAAGTCCCTGCTCAAGGTTAGCAAGTGTACTTCCATCGGGTCCCACTACCAGTCTACCCAGGTTACTCGAAGCAAGATCCACAGCTAGCCTACAAGGCTTACCCACAGCAAGTTCCACAGGGTATCTGCAGCCACCCCGGTTCCTGGGGTTCAGTTCAGCAGATGGATCCAGACTTCAATGCAAGTCACCCTCATCCTCTGTATGGGGCTCCTAAACCCAATTTACCAGATTTCACCACTGCCAGTGAAGGGGACTTTGCGAATCTAAGTGGCACTGGACAATATCCTTGACTCCCATCCACAGCTGACTGGGAAATACAAGTACCACATCCTATTGGAACATCTCAGGCTCCCTGAAGCACAGAGGATTGGCCAGTCCTACCATCATCATCCATCACCCTACACAGCTAGCATTCAGGTACTCCAGCTCCAGTATGCCTGAATCTGCCCAACAACTGTAACTGTCAGGACAGCAGGAGACCCTTATCCTCCGTACTGTCAGCATTGACACCAGACATCTCGAGGGTGCAACAGAGATAATCCCTCTCTCTAAACCTCAGGGCAAATATGTGATCCATGGTGCCTTCACTGCCCACAGGTTTAGATCTCACTGAACAGACATATTCAATAAAGTCAATGCAGTGACATCATGCTCACCTAAAGGGATCTCCCTCAAGCTACACCATCTCCTGTTAATTGGGTCAGATAATACCCACCTGATCACACCCACAATGCCTGATCACGCCCGTATGCCTAGGCACCAGAGGAGGAGCAGCAGCAGTCCACGCTAAGTTAGATCTTACAAGGCTATGATAGACTAGGCTGGACCCTACAAGGTTATGATAGACTAGGCTGGACCCTATAAGGTTATGATAGACTAGGCTGGATCCTACAAGGTTATGATAGACTAGGCTGGACCCTACAAGGCTATGGTAGACTGGGCTGGACCCTACAAGGTTATGATAGACTGGGCTGGACCTTACAAGGTTATGATAGACTAGGCTGGACCCTACAAGGCTATCATAGACTAGGCTGGATCCTACAAGGCTATGATAGGCTGGGCTGGATCCTATAAGGTTATGATAGACTAGGCTGGGCCCTACAAGGCTATGGTAGACTGGGCTGGATCCTATAAGGTAATGATAGACTAAGCTGGACCCTACAAGGCTATGATATACTAGGCTGAACCCTACAAGGCTATGATTGACTAGGCTGGACTCTACAAGGCTATGATAGTCTATAATGCCGTATCAGGCGGTGAAAGAGCACAACAGGATGCTCTCAGTGGTGCATCTGTAGAAGTTCTTGAGCGTCTTAGGGGCCAAGTGCCTTCTTCATCACACTGGCTGTGTGAAGGAACCATTTCAGGTCGTCAGTGTTCTGCATACCGAGGACCCTGAAGCTTTTAGCCCGCTCCGCTGCGACCTGGTCGATGTGGATAGGGGGTGTGCTCTCTCTGCTGTCTCCTGTAGTCCACAATCAGCTCTTTCTTTGTTTTGACATTAAAGGAGAGATAGTTTTCCTGACACCACTCCGCCAAGGCTCCCACCTCCTCCCTGTATTCTCATCATCGTTGGTAATCAGGCCTACCACTGTTGTGTCGTCAGCAAACTTGATGATTGAGTTGGAGACGTGCGTGGCCACATCAATTGTGAGTATAGGAGGGGGCTGACAACACAACCCTGTGGGACCTCCGTGTCTATACGATCAGAGTGGCAGAAGTGTTGTTGCCTACCTTCACAACTTGGGGATTGGCTTGTCAGGAAGTCCAGAACCCAGTTGCACAGGGAGGGGGGGTTCGGACTCAGGGTCCTGTGCTTAGTGATGAGTTTGGAGGGCACCATGGTGTTGAAGGCTGAGCAGTAGTCGATGAGCAACATTCTTACATAGGTGTTTCTCTTGTCCAGGTGGTATTTAAAAATTAAAAATATTGAACCTTTATTTCTCTAGGCAAGTCAGTTAAGAACAAATTCTTATTTACAATGACGGCCTACTGGGGAACAGTGGGTTAACTGCCTTTTTCAGGGGCAGAACGACAGATTTTTACCTTGTCAGCTCAGGGATTCGATCTAGCAACCTTTGGTTACTGGCCCAGCGCTCCAACCACTAGGTAGCCTAGGGCAGTGTACAGTGCAATGTTGATTGCTTCGTCCCTGGATCTCTTAGGGCAATAAGCAAATTGTAGAGGGTCTAGGGTGTCAGGTAAGGTGGAGGTGATATGGTCCTTGACTAGTCTCTCAAAGCACTTTCATGATGACAGAAGTGAATGCTAGTCATTTAGTTCAGTTACATTCAGTTTCTTGGGTAAAGGAACAATGGTGGACATCTTGATGAAAGTGGGGAACAACAGACTGGGATATGAAGAGATTGAATATGTCCGTAAACACTTCAGCCAGCTGGTCTGCACATGCTCTGAGAACGCAGTTTGGGATGACATCTGGGCAACCGCCTTGCGAGGGTTAACACGCTTACACGCTGACTTATTACGCTAACACGCTGACTTACTCACGTTGGCCACGGAGAAGGAGAGCACACAGGGCTCTATGAGCGTCGGGGGCCCGAGTCGGCGGCTTGATGTTGTTTTCCTTCGAAGCGGGCAAAGGTGTCCGTGACATGGCTGGTTTTCATTTATATGCCGTGATTGTCTGGAGTCCCTGTCACATACTTGATAAAAAGTCAAACAAAAAAGCCCGATAAAAGTCAGACTCTCTGGGGTGATGAGCTGAGTACGAAAGCATTGCCTGGAAACGGGCTTGTTCAGTATCAATACATGTACATGCACGATTATTTTCTGAACCGTTGAAATGCCGACTCCACTTTGTCCTTGTACTGTCGTTTTGTCTCTTTGATTGCCTCACAGAAGACATATTTGGTCTGTTTGTGCATGTCCGTGTTCCCAGTCACTTTGCCGTGGTTAAATGCAGTTGTTCGCGCTTTCAGCTTCTTCTTTTGTTTTGCGTGAATGCTGCCATCTATCCACGGTTGTTGGTTTGGATAAGTTGTAAGCGTTACAATGGGAACAACAACGTGGAATCAGGATATGCCATTTCCAGTTTGCACATTGTCTGTCACGGTATCAACTTGGGGGGGGGGGGGGATATACACGGCAGTGGCGATGACCGAAGAAAATGATCTCTGGAGGTATTTGATGGTGAGGTATTCCAGATCGGGATAACAAAATAACTTGAGTTCCTGTACATTACCACAATCACACCATGAGTTGATAATCATGAAACAAAACCTTCCGCCTTTGTTATTCCCAGAGAGTTCATTTCTTCCTGTCCGCGCGATGGACAATATATCCTGAGAGAGCCACGATGTTACCGTCCCTGATGTCTCTCTGGAAGGAGATCCTCGCCCTGAGCTCCTCTACTTTGTCCCGGGCCTGAACGTTAGCGAGTAATATACTCGGAAGCATGATGGTATGCGTGCCTCCTGAGTCTGACTAGGGCCCTACTTCTTCTATCTTCTCTGGTGTCTTGCGTTTTGGTGCAACCCCCTGGGATGAAAAGAGCTGCCGCGGGAAGTTCAAAACCAAAAGATCCAAGTCACGAAAGTTGAATTTCTGCCCGAATTACTGGAGATCTAATATTAAAAAAAGTTATTTCTGGCTGTAGGGAATATTACAAGAAAATGTTCAGAGGGAATAATGTAAGAAATAACACACAAAAGGAAATACTCTGCAAAGTTAGCTAGGAGCTAGAAACGAGGCGATCGTGTCTGTCGACGCCATCTTGTCAACAGAAAAGATGTACAGCTCTACTATTGTGATGCACAATGGATTGAGGAGGACCTATTATTATTATTTTGACCCTACTGGTCATCTATGAACATTTGAACATTTTGGTTCTGTTATAATCTCCACCCGGCACAGCCAGAAGAGGACTTGCCCACCCCTCGTAACCTGGTTCCTCTCTAGGTTTCTTCCTAGGTTCTGGCCTTTCTAGGGGAGTTTTTCCTAGCCACTGTGCTTCTACACCTGCATTGCTTGCTGTTTTGGGGGTTTAGGCTGGGTTTCTGTACAGCACTTTGAGATATCAGCTGATGTAAGAAGGGCTTTATGAATAAATGTGATTTGATTTGATCTGACCTACAGAAGGAGGGAGAGTGAGAGGGGAAGAAGAACACGATTTTAAATGGAAAACCAAGGATACAGATATCATGTCATTACCATCAGACACTTCAAATTAACAACTTACTTCCACATCTTAGCTAATTCAGATCCTATTTTAAGGACTGTTCACAATGCGAGCCTCTCAACAGGTGTAAAACGGAGGTGTTACCTCTCATAGCTCAGTGGTTCGTAACATGGCAGAGCTAGAGAGAGGTGTGTGTGTGTGTGTGCGTGTGTGTGTGTGTGTGTGTGTGTGTGTGTGTGTGTGTGTGTGTATGTGTGTGTGTGTGTGTGTGTGTGTGTGTGTGTGTGTGTGTGTGTGTTTGTGTGTGTGTGTGTGTGTGTGTCTGTGTGTGTCTCTCTCTGTGTGTGTGTGTGTGTGTGTGTGTGTGTGTGTGTGTGTGTGTGTGTGTGTGTGTGTGTGTGTGTGTGTGTGTGTGTGTGTGTGTGTGTGTGTGTGTGTAAGAGAGAGGTGTGAAAATGAGACGACTAGCTGATACATCCCCTATGGTAAAATGTTCACTTCAAGAGATGAGATGAGGCTATACCACATGAAGTTGTATTAGCAGTATTAGCGGGAAACAATTACATGTACTGTATTTTGCTATGAATGAGTAAAATTGATCGTTTGAAATGTAATGACATTTATCATGTGCTGTGATGTGAACACTACTCAGTTTACATTCTACCTGTTGCCGCTCTAGTCATACATTTTTGGTCGATATGTTCTTGGTTGAAATGTAGTTTTATATTTAGCCATATATTAGTCCTATTTAGTGATGCTCTATATGGTGATGCTCTATATGGTGATGTTCTATATGGTGATGTTCTATATGGTGATGTTCTTTATGGTGATGTTCTATATGGTGATGTTCTATATGGTGATGTTCTATATAGTGATGTTCTTTATGGTGATGTTCTATATGGTGATGTTCTATATGGTGATGTTCTATATGGTGATGTTCTATATGGTGATGTTCTTTATGGTGATGTTCTATATGGTGATGTTCTTTATGGTGATGTTCTATATGGTGATGTTCTATATGGTGATGCTCTATATGGTGATGTTCTATATGGTGATGTTCTATATGGTGATGTTCTTTATGGTGATGTTCTATATGGTGATGTTCTATATGGTGATGTTCTATATAGTGATGTTCTTTATGGTGATGTTCTATATGGTGATGTTCTATATGGTGATGTTCTATATGGTGATGTTCTTTATGGTGATGTTCTATATGGTGATGTTCTATATGGTGATGTTCTATATAGTGATGGTCTATATGGTGATGTTCTTTATGGTGATGTTCTATATGGTGATGTTCTATATGGTGATGTTCTATATGGTGATGTTCTTTATGGTGATGTTCTATATGGTGATGTTCTATATGGTGATGTTCTATATGGTGATGTTCTATATGGTGATGTTCTATATGGTGATGTTCTTTATGGTGATGTTCTATATGGTGATGTTCTATACGGTGATGTTCTATATGGTGATGTTCTATATGGTGATGTTCTATATGGTGATGTTCTTTATGGTGATGTTCTATATGGTGATGTTCTATATGGTGATGTTCTATATGGTGATGTTCTTTATGGTGATGTTCTATATGGTGATGTTCTATATGGTGATGTGCTATATGGTGATGTTCTATATGGTGATGTTCTTTATGGTGATGTTCTATATGGTGATGTTCTATATGGTGATGTTCTATATGGTGATGTTCTATATGGTGATGTTCTATATGGTGATGTTCTATATGGTGATGTTCTTTATGGTGATGTTCTATATAGTGAGATCAGACTGTTCTATATGGTGATGTTTTATATGGGGATGTTCTATATGGTGATGTTCTATATGGTGATGTTCTATATGGTGATGTTCTATATGGTGATGTTCTATATAGTGAGATCAGACTGTTCTATATGGTGATGTTCTATTTGGTGAGATCTGACTGTTCTATATGGTGATGTTCTATGATATGTTGATAGAGGAGCATGGTTGATATGTTGATAGAGGAGCATGGTTGATATGTTGATAGAGGAGCATGGTTGATATGTTGATAGAGGAGCATGGTTGATATGGTGATAGAGGAGCATGGTTGATATGTTGATAGAGGAGCATGGTTGATATGTTGATAGAGGAGCATGGTTGATATGGTGATAGAGGAGCATGGTTGATATGTTGATAGAGGAGCATGGTTGATATGTTGATAGAGGTGCATGGTTATTAGTTGATAGAGGAGCATGGTTGATATGTTGATAGATGAGCATGGTTGATATGTTGATAGAGGAGCATGGTTGATATGGTGATAGAGGAGCATGGTTGATATGTTGATAGAGGAGCATGGTTGATATGGTGATATGGTGATAGAGGAGCATGGTTGATATGTTGATATGGTGATAGAGGAGCATGGTTGATATGTTGATAGAGGAGCATGGTTGATATCGTGATAGAGGAGCATGGTTGATATGGTGATATGGTGATAGAGGAGCATGGTTGATATGTTGATATGGTGATAGAGGAGCATGGTTGATATGTTGATAGAGGAGCATGGTTGATATCGTGATAGAGGAGCATGGTTGATATGGTGATAGAGGAGCATGGTTGATATGGTGATATGGTGATAGAGGAGCATGGTTGATATGGTGATAGAGGAGCATGGTTGATATGTTAATATGTTGATAGAGGAGCATGGTTGATATGGTGATATGGTGATAGAGGAGCATGGTTGATATGGTGATAGAGGAGCATGGTTGATATGGTGATATGGTGATAGAGGAGCATGGTTGATATGGTGATAGAGGAGCATGGTTGATATGTTGATATGGTGATAGAGGAGCATGGTTGATATGTTGATAGAGGAGCATGGTTGATATGGTGATAGAGGAGCATGGTTGATATGGTGATAGAGGAGCATGGTTGATATGTTGATAGAGGAGCATGGTTGATATGTTGATAGAGGAGCATGGTTGATATGTTGATAGATGAGCATGGTTGATATGTTGATAGATGAGCATGGTTGATATGTTGATAGAGGAGAGTGGTTGATATGGTGATAGAGGAGCATGGTTGATATGGTGATAGAGGAGCATGGTTGATATGGTGATAGAGGAGCATGGTTGATATGTTGATATGTTGATAGAGGAGCATGGTTGATATGGTGATATGGTGATAGAGGAGCATGGTTGATATGTTGATGGAGGAGCATGGTTGATATGTTAATATGTTGATAGAGGAGCATGGTTGATATGGTGATATGGTGATAGAGGAGCATGGTTGATATGGTGATATGGTGATAGAGGAGCATGGTTGATATGTTGATATGGTGATAGATGAGCATGGTTGATATGTTGATAGATGAGCATGGTTGATATGTTGATAGAGGAGAGTGGTTGATATGGTGATAGAGGAGCATGGTTGATATGTTGATAGAGGAGCATGGTTGATATGGTGATATGGTGATAGAGGAGCATGGTTGATATGGTGATATGGTGATAGAGGAGCATGGTTGATATGTTGATATGGTGATAGAGGAGCATGGTTGATATGGTGATAGAGGAGCATGGTTGATATGTTGATATGTTGATAGAGGAGCATGGTTGATATGTTGATAGAGGAGCATGGTTGATATGTTGATAGATGAGCATGGTTGATATGGTGATAGAGGAGCATGGTTGATATGGTGATAGAGGAGCATGGTTGATATGGTGATAGAGGAGCATGGTTGATATGGTGATAGAGGAGCATGGTTGATATGGTGATAGAGGAGCATGGTTGATATGTTGATAGAGGAGCATGGTTGATATGGTGATATGGTGATAGAGGAGCATGGTTGATATGTTGATAGAGGAGCATGGTTGATATGTTGATAGATGAGCATGGTTGATATGGTGATAGAGGAGCATGGTTGATATGGTGATAGAGGAGCATGGTTGATATGTTGATAGAGGAGCATGGTTGATATGTTGATAGAGGAGCATGGTTGATATGTTGATAGATGAGCATGGTTGATATGTTGATAGATGAGCATGGTTGATATGTTGATAGATGAGCATGGTTGATATGGTGATAGAGGAGCATGGTTGATATGGTGATAGAGGAGCATGGTTGATATGTTGATAGAGGAGCATGGTTGATATGTTGATAGAGGAGCATGGTTGATATGTTGATATGTTGATAGAGGAGCATGGTTGATATGTTGATATGGTGATAGAGGAGCATGGTTGATATGTTGATAGAGGAGCATGGTTGATATGTTGATATGTTGATAGAGGAGCATGGTTGATATGTTGATAGAGGAGCATGGTTGATATGTTGATAGAGGAGCATGGTTGATATGTTGATAGAGGAGCATGGTTGATATGTTGATAGAGGAGCATGGTTGATATGTTGATAGAGGAGCATGGTTGATATGTTGATAGAGGAGCATGGTTGATATGTTGATAGAGGAGCATGGTTGATATGGTGATAGAGGAGCATGGTTGATATGTTGATAGAGGAGCATGGTTGATATGTTGATAGAGGAGCATGGTTGATATGTTGATAGAGGAGCATGGTTGATATGTTGATAGAGGAGCATGGTTGATATGTTGATAGAGGAGCATGGTTGATATGGTGATAGAGGAGCATGGTTGCTATGGTGATAGAGGAGCATGGTTGATATGTTGATAGAGGAGCATGGTTGATATGTTAATATGTTGATAGAGGAGCATGGTTGATATGTTGATAGAGGAGCATGGTTGATATGTTGATAGAGGAGCATGGTTGATATGTTGATAGAGGAGCATGGTTGATATGTTGATAGAGGAGCATGGTTGATATGTTGATAGAGGAGCATGGTTGATATGGTGATAGAGGAGCATGGTTGCTATGGTGATAGAGGAGCATGGTTGATATGTTGATAGAGGAGCATGGTTGATTTGTTGATAGAGGAGCATGGTTGATATGTTGATAGAGGAGCATGGTTGATATGTTGATATGGTGATAGAGGAGCATGGTTGATATGTTAATATGTTGATAGAGGAGCATGGTTGATATGTTAATATGGTGATAGAGGAGCATGGTTGATATGTTGATAGAGGAGCATGGTTGATATGGTGATAGAGGAGCATGGTTGATATGTTGATAGAGGAGCATGGTTGATATGGTGATAGAGGAGCATGGTTGATATGTTGATAGAGGAGCATGGTTGATATGTTGATAGAGGAGCATGGTTGATATGTTGATAGAGGAGCATGGTTGATATAGTGATAGAGGAGCATGTGAGGAGCATATGTTGCGTGAGTCGTCTCTGACTGTCCTCCTCTCCAACATGCTCCAAGTCATACAACCCCAACCAGATCACAGTGGCAGAGAAAGGACATCTGACCACGCCCCAAATGGCACCCTATTCCCTAATATAGCGTACTACTTTAGAGCAGGTGGCTTTGGAAATTCGTGCCGTTTGGGACCAACCCATCTAACCGCCGCTGAACAGAGAGGGGAACAGAGTAGAAGGAACGGAGCAGTGATTGGATGTCCATACGAAACCGGTCAGACCGCTAACAGGGCCGTGCTGCCGTGGATCAAAGGCTAGCCACAAAGTGCGTCAGAAGTTTCTTTCTGATGAAGTGTAAAGGGCGCTCTCTCTCTCTCTCTACATCCTCCTCACTCTGTGGTCCAATCACGTGCCTGGTTAGGATTACGAGGAACACGGGAAGTTGTAAAAGGAAGCCTGGAAGTACACGTGAGCGTGTGCGGGGAGGACAGGGGTTATAACGGTGGTGCTTCGACATCTTTTACTTGAATTGTTACGGAGTCTCCGGGTAAAATGTCACCTTATGTGAAGTACGTATTTAACTTGTGTGTGACGTTTAGTTGGAGATCGTGTTGCACGTTACAACGTATGTAGCTTTCTGTAACTGCAGAAACCTGTTCCAACAATAACACAATGTGAAACCTGCTTCCTGCCATCTAGAAACAAGTGCCACAGAGTGATATGTGTTGACAAATGAGACGGGTCGTCAGCAGATTCTTGTTCATGATGATTTTGCGTTGCAGACAGTGATAATGATCGTGAGAGCTTTTTTGTATAATACGTTTTAATACTGTACAAGACGTACTTTAACAATTTCATAACAACCGTAACGTAAACAGAAACAGAAACTTTGGTTTACTCACATAGAGCTGGAGTGTTTAAGAATTAATCATTTGTAATCACATTACCACCACAAACAAACAGCTGATTTCGTACAATATAATGACAAAGCTATAGCACTACTTATCATTTAATGAGGAAACTTTGTCATTTAATAATGAGGAAAATGTATATAATTTATAATGAGGAAAATGTATATAATTTAATGAGGAAAATGTATATAATTTATAATGAGGAAAATGTATATAATTTATAATGAGGAAAATGTATATCATTTATAATGAGGAAAATGTATATAATTTATAATGAGGAAAATGTATATCATTTATAATGAGGAAAATGTATATAATTTATAATGAGGAAAATGTATATCATTTATAATAAGGAAAATGTGTATAATTTTTTTTTTTTTAAATGGTGTGTACAGTTTGTACTAGTTGCTGCCCCCAGGGCGATGTAACGTCAGGTAGAAAGCACCCCTCCCTGTGTCTGTCTGCATGCCTGGATAGCACAAACACACACACACACACACACACACACACACACACACACACACACACACACACACACACCGTAGTTGGGCCAGACCCTGGATGTCTGGGAAAATGTGTCCAGGAAGTCACTAATAGTTTCAGCTGACGCAGAGCTACAAAACACAAAGGTCATAAACAGCAATGTTAAGAACTGAGACATAACACATAACATGGTGTGTTTGTGTGTGTGTGTGTGTGTGTGTGTGTGTGTGTGTGTGTGTGTGTGCGTGTGTGTGTATGCGTAGCGAGGACCAGCCGACTAGAGCATACAGGTTGCAGTGGTGGGTGGTATAAGGTGATTTGGTAACAAAACTGATGGCACTGTGATAGCCTGCATCCAGTTTGCTGAGTAGAGTGTTGGAGGCTATTTTGTAGATGACATCGCCGAAGTCGAGGATCGGTAGGATAGTCAGTTTTACTAGGGTAAGTTTGCGTGTTTCGCTTTGTTGTGAAATAGAAAGCCGATTCTAGAACGGTTGAAAAGCATGCATTTGGTTTTACGAGCGTTTAAGAGCAGTTGGAGGCCACGGAAGAAGTGTTGTATGGCATTGAAGCTTGTTTGGAGGTTAGTTAGCACAGTGTCCAAGGAAGGGCCAGAGGTATACAGAATGGTGTTGTCTGCTCAGAGGTGGATCAGGGAATCGTCATTGATACATAGAGAGAAAATAGTCGGCCCGAGAATTTAACCCTGTGGTACCCCCATAGAGACTGCCAGAGGTCCGGACAATATGCCCTCCGATTTGACACACTGTCTGCAAAGTAGTTGGTGAACCAGAGGAGGCAGTCATTAGAAAAACCAAGGCTATTGAGTCTGCCGATAAGAATACGGTGATTGACAGAGTCGAAAGCCTTGGCCAGGTCGATGAAGACGGCTGCACAGTACTGTCTTTTATCGATGGCGGTTATGATATCGTTTAGTACCTTGGAGCGTGGCCGAGGTGCATCCGTGACCAGCTCGGAAGCCGGATTGCACAACGGAGAAGGTACGGTGGGATTTGAAATGGTCAGTGATCTGTTTATTAACTGGGCTTTCGAAGACTTTAGATAGGCAGGGCAGGATGGATATAGGTCTGTAACAGTTTGGGTCTAGGGTGTCACCCCCTTTGAAGAGGGGCATGACCGCGGCAGCGTTCCAATCTTTAGGGATCTCGGATGATACGAAAGAGAGGTTGAACAAGCTGGTAATAGGGGTTGCAACAATGGCGGCGGATAGTTTTAGGAAGAGAGGGTCCAGATTGTCAAGCCCAGCTGATTTGTATGGGTCCAGGTTTTGCAGCTCTTTCAGAACATCTGCTGTCTGGATTTGGGTGAAGGAGAAGTTGGGGAGGCTTGGGCGAGTAGCTGCGGGGGGGGGGGGGGGCTGTTGGCTGGGGTTGGAGTAGCCAGGAGGAAGGAATGGCCAGCCGTTGAGAAATGCTTATTGAAATTTTCGATGAACATGGATTTATCAGTGGTGACCGTGTTACCTAGCCTCAGTGCAGTGGGCAGCTCGGAGGAGGTGCTCTTGTTCTCTATGGACTTTACAGTGTCGCAAAACGTTTTGGAGTTAGAGCTAGAGGATGAGAATTTCTGCTTGAAAAAGCTAGCCTTTGCTTTCCTGACTGACTGCGAGTATTGGTTCCTGACTTCCCTGAACAGTTGCATATCGTGGGGACTATTCCATGCTATTGCAGTCCGCCACAGGATGTTTTTGTGCTGGTCAAGGGCAGTCAGGTCTGGAGTGAACCAAGGGCTATATCTGTTCTTAGTTCTGCATTTTCTGAACGGGGCATGCTAATCTAAGATGGTGAGGAAATTACTTTTAGAGAATGAACAGGAATCCTCGACTGATGGGACGAGGTCAATATCCTTCCAGGATACCCGGGCCAGGTAGATTAGAAAGGCCTGCTCGCAAAAGTGTTTTAGGGAGCGTTTGACAGTGACGAGGGGTGGTTGTTTGACCGCGGACCCATAGCGGGTGATTGCTGAGATCCTGATTGAAAACAGAGGAGGTGTATATGGAGGGCAAGTTGGTCAGGATAATGTCTACGAGGGTGCCCATGTTAATGGATTTAGGGTTGTACCTGGTGGGTTCCTTGATGATTTGTGTGAGATTGATGGCATCTAGCTTAGATTGTAGGACTGCTGGGGTGTTAAGCATATCCCAGTTTAGGTTACCTAACATAACAAACTCTGAAGCTAGATGGGGGCCGATCAATTCACAAATGGTGTCTAGGGCACAGCTGGGAGCGGAGGTTGGTTGATAGTAGCAGGCGGCAACAGTGAGAGACTTATTTCTGGAGAGGTAAATTTTTTTAAATTAGAAGTTCAAACTGTTTGGGTTTAGACCTGGAAAGTATGACAGAACTTTGCAGGCTATCTCTGCAGTAGATTGCAACTCCTCCCCCTTTGGCAGTTCCATCTTGGTGGAAATGTTGGAGCTGGGTATGGAAATCTCAGAATTGTTGGTGGCCTTCCTAAGCCAGGATTCAGACACGGCAAGGACATCAGGGTGTTGGAGTGTGCTAAAGCAGTGAGTAAAACATACTTAGGGAGAAGGCTTCTGATGTTGACATGCATGAAACCAAGCCTTTTTCGATCACAGAAGTCAACAAATGAGGGTGCCTGGGGACACGCAGGGCCTGGGTTTACCTTCCGCATCACCCGAGGAACAGAGGAGGAGTAGGATGAGGGTGCGGCTAAAGTCTATCAAAACTGGTCTCCTAGAGCGTTGTGGACAAAGAATAAAAGGAGCAGATTTCTGGGCGTGGTAGAATATATTCAGGGTATAATGTGCAGACAGGGGTATGGTGGGGTGCGGGTACAGGGTGATGTAAGCCCAGGCACTGAGTGATGATGAGAGGTTGTATCTCTGGATAAGTTGGTTATAATGGGTGAGGGCACCGCATGTATGGGAGGTGGGACAAAGGAGGTATCAGAGGTATAATGAGTGGAACTAGGAGCTCCATTGTAAACTAAAACAATGATAACTAACCTGCACAACAGTATACAAGGCATATTGACATATGAGAGAGACATACAGCGAGGCATAAAGTAATCACAGGTGTTGATTTGGCGAGCTAGCTAAGACAACAACAACAGCTAATCAGCTAAAACAACAACAGGTAAAATGGCGATGACTGGGCAGAGAGTTCACTACAGACAGAGGCTGAGTTCGCGGCTGGGGCCGACAGATTTAAAAAATAATTTTAAAAAAGTGGAGGCTGTATACAGGGTGTTACGGTACAGAGTCAATATTGAGGCTATATACAGGGTGTTACGGTACAGAGTCAGTATGGAGGCTATATACAGGGTGTTACGGTACAGAGTCAATGTGGAGGCTATATACAGGGGGTACCAGTACAGAGTCAATGTGGAGGCTATATACAGGGTGTTACGGTACAGAGTCAATATGGAGGCTATATACAGGGTGTTACGGTACAGAGTCAATGTGGAGGCTATATACAGGGTGTTACAGTACAGAGTCAATGTGGAGGCTATATACAGTGTGTTACGGTACAGAGTCAATGTGGAGGCTATATACAGGGTGTTACGGTACAGAGTCAATATGGAGGCTATATACAGGGTGTTACGGTACAGAGTCAATATGGAGGCTATATACAGGGTGCTACGGTACAGAGTCAATGTGGAGGCTATATACAGGGTGTTACGGTACAGAGTCAATATGGAGGCTATATACAGGGTGTTACGGTACAGAGTCAACGTGGAGGCTATATACAGGGTGTTACGGTACAGAGTCAACGTGGAGGCTATATGCAGGGTGTTACGGTACAGAGTCAATGTGGAGGCTATATACAGGGGGTACCAGTACAGAGTCATTGTGGAGACTATATACAGGGGGTACCAGTACAGAGTCAATGTGGAGGCTATATACAGGGGTACCGGTATAGAGTCAATGTGGAGGCTATACACAGGGGGTACCAGTACAGAGTCAATGTTTACGCTATTTACAGGGAGGTACCGGTACAGAGTCAATGTGGAGGCTATATACAGGGGATACCGGTACAGAGTCTATGTGGAGGCTATATACAGGGGGTACCGGTACAGAGTCAATGTGGGGGCTATATACAGGGGGTACCGGTATAGAGTCAATGTGGAGGCTATACACAGGGGGTACCAGTACAGAGTCAATGTTTAGGCTATTTACAGGGAGGTACCGGTACAGAGTTAATGTGGAGGCTATATACAGGGGGTACCAGTACAGAGTCAATGTGGAGGCTATATACAGGGGTTACCAGTACAGAGTCAATGTGGAGGCTATTTACAGGGAGGTACCGGTACAGAGTCAATGTGGAGGCTATTTACAGGGAGGTACCGGTACAGAGTTAATGTGTGGGGGCACCTGTTAGTCGAGGTAATTGAGGTAATATGTACATGTAGGTAGAGTTATTAAAGTGACTATGCATAGATAATATACAGAGAGTAGCAGCACTGTAAAAGATGTGCCCTTTGATTAGCTTTTTAATTAGCTGTCCAGCAGTCTTATTGGGGTTAGAAGCTGTTAAGAACCTTTTGGACTTGGCCCTCCGGTACCGCTTGCCGTGCGGAAGCCGAGAAAACAGTCTATGACTAGGGTGACTGGAGTCCTTGACAATTTTTACAGCTTAGGGCCTTCCTCTGACGTCGTCTGGTATAGAAGTCCTGGATGGCAGGAAGCTTGGCCCCAGTGGTTGTACTTGGCCGTACGCACTACCCTCTGTTAGTGCCTCGCGGTCTGAGGACGAGCAGTTGCCATTCCAAGCAGTGATGCAACCGGTCAGAATGCTCTCGGTGGTACAGCTATAGAAACTTTTGAGGATCTGGGGACCCATGCCACATCTTTTCAGTCTCCTGTGGAGAAATAGGTTTTGCCATGCCCTCTTCACAACTGTTTTGGTGTGCTTGGACCATTTTAGTTTGTTAGTGATGTGGACACCAAGGAACTTAAAGCTCTCAACAGCCCAGTCGATGAGAATGGGGGGCGTGCTCGTTCCTCCTTTTCCTGTAGTCCACAATCATCTCCTTTGTCTTGCTCACGTTGAGGGAAAGGTTGTTGTCCTGGCACCACCCGACCAGGTCTCTGACCTCCTCCCTATAGGCTGTCTCGTTGTTGTCGGTGATCAGGCTATAGGCTATAGGCTGTCTAGTTGTTGTCGATGATCAGGCCAACCACTGTTGTGTCATCGGCAAACTTAAAGATAGTGCCTGGACGTGCAGTCATGCATGAACATGGAGTACAGGAGGGGACTGAGCACGCACCCCTGGGGGGCTCCAGTGTTGAGGATCAGCATGGCAGACGTGTCATTACCTACCCTTACCACCTGGGGGCGGCCCGTCAGGAAGTCCAGGATCCAGTTTCAGAGGGAGGTGTTTAGTCCCAGGGTCCTTAGCTTAGTGATGAGCTTTGTGGGCACTATGGTGTTGAACGCTGAGCTGTAGTCAATGAACAGCATTCTCACATAGGTGTTCCTTTTGTCAAGGTGGGAAAGGGCAGGGTGGAGTGCAATAGAGACTGCATCATCTGTGGATCTGTTGGTGCGGTATGCAAATTGGAGTGCTTCTATGGTTTCTGGAATAATGTTGTTGATGTGAGCCATGACCAGCCTTTCAAAGCGCTTCTTGGATACAGATGTGAGTGCTACGGGTCAGTAGTCATTTTGACAGGTTACCTTAGTGTTCTAGAGCACAGGGACTATGGTGGTCTGCTTGAAACATGTTGATATTACAGACTCAGACAGGGAGAGGTTGAAAATGTAAGTGAAGACACGTTTCCACGTCACAGTAACAGCATTTACAGTTGACCGGGGTCAGCTCTGGCAGGGCAGAAATTTGACAAACTGACCTGCTGGAAAGGAGCCACGTTGAAAGGCACAGAGCTCTTCAGTAAGACCATTCTACTGTGCCTGTAGGTGTGTGCACGTGTGTGTTTGAGTACGTGTGTGTGTTTGAGTACGTGTGTGTGTTTGAGTACATGTGTGTGTTTGAGTTTGTGTGTGTTTGAGTACATGTGTGTGTTTGAGTACGTGTGTGTGTTTGAGTACGTGTGTGTGTTTCAGTACGTGTGTGTGTTTGAGTACGTGTGTGTGTTTCAGTACGTGTGTGTGTTTCAGTACGTGTGTGTGTTTGAGTATTCTCAGCACTAGTGGACTCATGAGTCTTTTCCCTCTCCCACTCCCTGCTACTCCTCTCCACATACTGAATATTCACAGTGCAGGCCAACTTGCTCTCGTTCACAGGTGGCTGACTGGAACCAGTGTAAGTGCTTATTTTAGATTCCTGTCAAGCTGTCCCCAGATTCTGGGTTGCTGCGCTCCACTGCCGCAGCTACAAACAAAGTCAGGCTGCACCTGCGGCGAGCCGAGCAGCCGGCCGCTGCACTAAGGTTTTTCAGGAGAGCTACCGGCCCACCGTTGACCCTCGCCTGGGGCCTGATAGCGAGAGAGGAGAGGAAGGCTGTCCCAAATGGCACCCTATTCCCTTTACAGGCCCACAACTTTTGGGGTTCCTGGTCAGAAGAAGTGCACTTAACAGGGAATAGGGTGCCATTTGGGATGTAACTGACGTATTGTGGCCAGGAGGGTTGGAGCGATGGAGGGATGGAGGGGTGGAGGGATGGAACGATGGAGGGATGAAGGACTGGAGGGTTGGAGGGGTGGTGGGGTAAAAGGATGGAGGACTGGAGTGATGGAGTGATGGAGGGATGGAGGGATGGAGGGGTGGAGGGATGGAGGGTTGGAGGGATGGAGGACTGGAGGGTTGGAGGGGTGGAGGGGTGGTGGGGTAAAAGGATGGAGGACTGGAGGGTTGGAGAGGTGGAGGGGTGGTGGGGTAAAAGGATGGAGGACTGGAGGGTTGGAGAGGTGGAGGGGTGGTGGGGTAAAAGGATGGGGGACTGGAGTGATGGAGTGATGGAGGGATGAAGGACTGGAGGGTGCGAGGGGTGTGACAATGTCCGCTCTAACAAACAACAAAGTAGAAAACGGTGCTCCTGACATATAGTTTGCAGATCGGGTTATCTAGCCTGGGGGATGGTGGTGCTGGGGCAGGGATGGTAAGGGGTTATCTAGCCTGGGGGATGGTGGTGCTGGGGCAGGGATGGTAAGGGGTTCTCTAGCCTGGGGGATGGTGGTGCTGGGGCAGGGATGTTAAGGGGTTCTCTAGCCTGGGGGATGGTGGTGCTGGGGCAGGGATGGTAAGGGGTTCTCTAGCCTGGGGGATGGTGGTGCTGGGGCAGGGATGTTAAGGGGTTCTCTAGCCTGGGGGATGGTGGTGCTGGGGCAGGGATGGTAAGGGGTTCTATAGCCTGGGGGATGGTGGTGCTGGGGTAGGGATGGTAAGGGGTTCTCTAGCCTGGGGAATGGTGGTGCTGGGGTAGGGATGGTAAGGGGTTCTCTAGCCTGGGGGATGGTGGTGCTGGGGTAGGGATGGTAAGGGGTTCTCTAGCCTGGGGGATGGTGGTGCTGGGGTGGGGATGGTAAGGGGTGCTGTGCCCTAGTGTGGCGTAGCCTGCATTCCCTTGGTAGCAATCGTCTACAGTTAGGAAGCTTTGTAGCTTTGACTGGGAATCAGGTGTGGTGTAGTGAGCAGGAGGGAGGAGGTGGAGGGGTGGGTTGGTGATGGGAGTCAGCTGTGGTATAGTGAGCAGGAGGGAGGAGGAGGTGGAGGGGTGGGTTGGTGATCGGAGTCGGCTGTGGTATAGTGAGCAGGAGGGAGGAGGTGGAGGGGTGGGTCGGTGATGGGAGTCAGCTGTGGTATAGTGAGCAGGAGGGAGGAGGTGGAGGGGTGGGTTGGTGATGGGAGTCAGCTGTGGTATAGTGAGCAGGAGGGAGGAGGAGGTGGAGGGGTGGGTTGGTGATGGGAGTCAGCTGTGGTATAGTGAGCAGGAGGGAGGAGGTGGAGGGGTGGGTTGGTGATGGGAGTCAGCTGTGGTATAGTGAGCAGGAGGGAGGAGGTGGAGGGGTGGGTTGGTGATGGGAGTCAGCTGTGGTATAGTGAGCAGGAGGGAGGAGGTGGAGGGGTGGTGATGTATGGGGAATGTGTGAGTGTCTAACTCAAGGGAGAGACCATGCTTTACTAACTAAAGGGAGAGACCATGCTTTACTAACTCAAGGGAGAGACCATGCTTTACTAACTAAAGGGAGAGACCATGCTTGTATACGGCTTTACTAACTCAAGGGAGAGACCATGCTTTACTAACTCAAGGGAGAGACCATGCTTTACTAACTAAAGGGAGAGACCATGCTTGTATACGGCTTTACTAACTCAAGGGAGAGACCATGCTTTACTAACTCAAGGGAGAGACCATGCTTTACTAACTCAAGGGAGAGACCATGTTTTACTAACTCAAGGGAAAGACCATGCTTTACTAACTCAAGGGAGAGACCATGTTTTATTAACTCAAGGGAGAGACCATGTTTTATTAACTCAAGGGAGAGACCATGCTTTACTAACTAAAGGGAGAGACCATGCTTGTATACGGCTTTACTAACTCAAGGACTGTCTTTTAATATATATATTTTTTTTTACATTGTTTGCAAACTGATATGTGAAATGAATTAATGCCAAAATAACATGCAAAACACATTTTTATTAGCTGACCTGGGCAGGCTCAAATGATGCCCTGAATGATGTTGTCACTGGATTTGAGTGTGTTTAATCACGTGTGTGTGTAAGTGTGTGATTTGAGTGTCTTT
The DNA here is from genome assembly GCF_013265735.2 of Oncorhynchus mykiss. Taxonomy (NCBI): domain Eukaryota; kingdom Metazoa; phylum Chordata; class Actinopteri; order Salmoniformes; family Salmonidae; genus Oncorhynchus; species Oncorhynchus mykiss. Next base: position 4,828,738 of record NC_048569.1, on the reverse strand, counting down.
AACACACGTGTGTTTGCATGACTTATTTCCTACTTGATTAATGATTTGTTGAGGCCCACATGGAGGAGAGGGATGGTGAAGGGAAGAAGAGAAGGAGTGGAGGCCTGAAAAGGAGAGGATGAAAATAAAAGAGAGATGGACTAACAGTGCCCCCTGGGGATGAGTGAGCCACTGGCCTAGCCCCTCTCTCTCTCTCTCTCTCTCTCTCTCTCTCTCTCTCTCTCTCTGAAGTCTCTACAGCACCACAGGCTCTCAGAGTGAAGGCTGTCAGAGGGAAGGCTGAAAGAGTGAAGGCTCTCAGAGTGAAGGCTCTCAAAGTGAAGGCTTAAAGAGTGAAGGCTCTCAGAGAGAAGGCTCTCAGAGTGAAGGCTCTCAGAGTGAAGGTTCTCAGAGTGAAGACTCTTAGAGTGAAGGCTCTCAGAGTGAAGGTTCTCAGAGTGAAGACTCTCAGAGTGAAGGCTCTCAGAGTGAAGGCTCTCAGAGTGAAGGCTCTCAGAGTGAAGGTTCTCAGAGTGAAGACTCTTAGAGTGAAGGCTCTCAGAGTGAAGGCTCTCAGAGTGAAGGTTCTCAGAGTGAAGGCTCTCAGAGGGAAGGCTGTCAGAGGGAAGGGAGCAAAGAGGGCAGCCTGGTCAAATACACCTGCTTACTGGATGTCTGCAGAGAAGATAATTATCTCCCTTCCTCTACTGGTCTCACATCTCTCATTCTCCAACATAACTTTCTTTCTTTCTCATTCACATGTTTCTCTGTGCCCCATTTCTCTCTCTCTCGTGTGCTGCTAGAGTATAAAAATATCTCTCCTTCCTCTGCAGAGTCAGGTCCCGAGGACTGGGCAGGACAGTCAAACCGACACCCCCCTTAATAACATCCGTCTGTTCTTTACACTTCCCCTTTCCCACCGCCTGCCCGCACTCCCTTCCTGACCCTGCTGATGAAATATCAATGTCTCCGTCGCCATTTTCACACCGGGGAGACCAACCACCAATTCTTATGACTCTTTGCACACACACAAAGAAATAGAGAGATGGAAATAGAGAAAGAGACAGTCTGGTGAGGAAAATAAAACATCACAATAGAAGAAAAAAAACACCTCAAAAAAGCTTTTTCCTTCTTAAATAAATTCCACTGCCATCTTGTACATTTTTTTATTTTGTGCATTTGGCTCTAGGCCCCATCTGCGCCCCAGCTGCTAGAGGAGGGAAGCGATGGCCCTTCTGCACTACAGAACAACAGCCAGTGGTAATTGCTAGTGGAAGAGATTAAATGCAGTCGATGAAAATGTTTACTGGCAATGAATATGCATAATGATGAGTAGGAAATGTTACCACAAGATTAAAAAAGGAGAGGAGATGGGGCTTGTTTACCACGTTGTGGAAAGAGTGATGGAGGATAGAGAGAGAAGGGAGAAGGGAGCGAGTCAGAGAGGGGGAAAGAGAGGGGGGTGAGAGAAAGAGAGAGAGAGAGAGAAAGAAAGAGAGAGAGAGAGAGGAGACAGAGAGAGAGAGAGAGAGAGAGAGAGAGAAAGAGAGAGAGAGAGAAAGAGAGAGAGAGGAGACAGAGAGAGAGAGAGAGAGAGAGAGAGAGAGAGTCAGTTGGCCCCATGCCTGAAATTGAAAGGAGAAACCTTTGGGCAAGGCATCAGGGAGAAAAACAGATGGTTTGTGAACCTTTTATTAGGCAGAAAAAAACATTAATCAAACCAAGCCTGGAAATGGCAGTTTGTTTTTTGTTGTTCTGCAATTTTTTAAAAAGAGTATTTTTTTGTTTCGTTTTTGTGTGTTTTTTTAAGGTGTAATGATTCTTTATATTTTTTTGTGATACTCTATCATCTCTCCTTCATACTCCATCATCTCTCCTCCATCCCCTCTCCTCTTCTCTCTCCCCTCTCCTCCATCGCCTCTCCTCCATACTCTATCATTTCTCCTCCATACTCTATCCTCTCTCCTCCATACTCTATCCTCTATCCTCTCTCCTCCATACTCTATCCTCTCTCCTCCATACTCTATCCTCTCTCCTCCGTACTCTATCCTCTCTCCTCCATACTCTATCCTCTCTCCTCCATACTCTATCATCTCTCCTCCATACTCTATCGTCTCTCCTCCATCCTCTCTCCTCCATCCTCTATCATCTCTCCTCCATCCCCCTCCTCTTCTCTCTCCCCTCTCCTCCATCCCCTCTACTCTCCTCTTCTCTCTCCCCTCTCCTCTATCCTCTATCCCGTCCTTTCTCCTCTATCCTCTCTCCTCATCCCCTCTCCTATATCCCCTCTCTATGTCCTATCCTTTCTCCCCTCTCCTATATCTCACCACCCCTCTCTCCTCTCTCCTCCATCCTCTCTCCTCCATCCCCTCTCCTATCCTCTCTCCTCCATCCTCTCTTCTCCATCCTCTCTCCTCCATCCTCTCTCCTCTATCCCCTGTCCTCCATCCTGTCTCCTCTCTCCCCTCTCCTATATCTCCACTCCTCTCTCCTCTCTCTCCCCTCTCCTATATCTCCCCTCCTCTCTCCTCTATCCCCTGTCCTCCATCCTGTCTCCTCTCTCCCCTCTCCTATATCTCCTCTCCTCTCTCTCCCCTCCTCTCTCCTCTATTTCTTCTCCTCCTTTATTACTCTAAATATGTTTCTAGTAGACCTGGTGCAGGTTCACCGAACTCAAACAGCAGCAGCAATGATGTATTCCTCCTTCTGGAAATGGTCCCCAAGGCTACTATCTAGCTGGGTCTGCCAAAGTAACAGCTATGCATTATTGTTATGAAGCATGAACAAAAAAGAACTCAAATTTATATCAACCATTTGTGTTCTACTGGGAATGAGACCAGCTGTGTCTACCAGACAAAGTCAGAGACAGGTGTGTGTGTGTGTGTGTGTGTGTGTGTGTGTGTGTGTGTGTGTGTGTGTGTGTGTGTGTGTGTGTGTCCCGATCGCCTCACCTCACTGTAAAATAAGGACGTTTTGTTTCACACTGGAAATAAGAACAGAGTTGGGTTTGGTAGGGATGTTCTGGCCTGGCTGGAAATAAGAACAGAGTTGGGTTTGGTAGGGATGTTCTGGCCTGGCTGGAAATAAGAACAGAGTTGGGTTTGGTAGGGATGTTCTGGCCTGGCTGGAAATAAGAACAGAGTTGGGTTTGGTAGGGATGTTCTGGCCTGGCTGGAAATAAGAACACAGTTGGGTTTGGTAGGGATGTCCTGGCCTGGCTGGAAATAAGAACAGAGTTGGGTTTGGTAGGGATGTTCTGGCCTGGCTGGAAATAAGAACACAGTTGGGTTTGGTAGGGATGTCCTGGCCTGGCTGGAAATAAGAACAGAGTTGGGTTCGGTAGGGATGTTCTGGCCTGGCTGGAAATAAGAACAGAGTTGGGTTTGGTAGGGATGTTCTGGCCTGGCTGGAAATAAGAACAGAGTTGGGTTTGGTAGGGATGTTCTGGCCTGGCTGGAAATAAGAACAGAGTTGGGTTTGGTAGGGATGTTCTGGCCTGGCTGGAAATATTGTTTTAACAACGAACACAGAAACGGAAAAGGAGCATCTGTAGTCTTCATTATTATCTAGTGGACTGGTTAGTGAGAACAGGGTGAAGGACATCACTCTTGTTTATATCTTTGTCTCTTCCAGGTACTGTGTTACAGATGGTCCATATGGAAGGTATTTAAGAAGGCCCAGCGTAAAGCACATGAGACTATTTAAAAAAGATATTTTTTTTTTTTTGGTTCAGTCTATTTAAAAGATTAAAACAAAATTCTAATTTAGAAAAAAATGTACGTGTTATTTATTAATTACTTTGTTTCTGTCTGTTCGTAATGAACGGTAATCACTAAATATTATTTATATAATTTTAATTAGTAAAAATGCAATATTTATTTAATATATTTTTTTTAACCGCTGCTGGAGCCCAATATATCACCCTCTCGTAACAGTGGAATTCAGGTACTCCCTCTAACATGAAATCCCATAGCAGGATGGGAGGCAGGAGACCTTATTAGGAGACAGCGTAAGAAACAATTAGTCCTAATTAAACATCACAGAATACATTGGCAGATATTGGATTCGCAAACACAATTTTAAGTTCTACTGAACCTTGGCATTGCCACAAAGTATATTATAGATTAAGGGTTCATGTTGATTTTAGCTTTACTTTTTCGGGGTCCAAAACTGCCAGTGTTGCCTTCATTAAAACAGTAGCTATGCTGTGTGTGTGTGTGTGTGTGTGTGTGTGTGTGTGTGTGTGTGTGTGTGTGTGTGTGTGTGTGTGTGTGTGTGTGTGTGTGTGTGTGTGTGTGTGTGTGTGTGTGTGTGTGTGTGTGTGTGTGTGTGTGTGTGTGTGTGTGTGTGTGTGTGCGTAAGTCGTGCCACCCAATGCGGTGCTCTTCTTTCTCCTGGCCTGCTTTGATCTGCTTCCCAAAATAATTTACCTTGTAAATACTCCTGCGTGTGTGTGTGCTCTGTGTGTGTTCTGTGTGTGTGTGTGCTCTGTGTGTGTGTGTTCTGTGTGTGTGTGTTGTAAATAATCCTGTGTGTGTGTGTGTGTGTGTGTGTGTGTGTTGTAAATAATCCTGTGTGTGTGTGTGTGTGCTCTGTGTGTGTGTGTGTGTGTGTGTGTGTGTGTGTGTGTGTGTGTGTGTGTGTGTGTGTGTGTGTGTGTGTGTGTGTGTGTGTGTGTGTGTGTTGTGTGTGTGTGTGTGTGCGTGTGCAGGAAGAAGCTGAAACAGCCCTGGTGATATTTCCTAGTTCTCCCACGTCTCCTCACACAGCACGGAGCATGGTGGTGCGGCTTTAGGATGAGAGGTTGGTGTGTGTGTGTGTGTGTGTGGGGGGGGGGGGGGGGTGTCACAGGTTGGTTTCATAGTTTCTTTATTATCCCAGCCTGCTGCTACCTTCATAAACATACTCTCTGTCTGTCGGAAGGACCCTGGTCAAAAGTAGTATACTATATAGTGAATAGGGTGTAATTTGGGACTAAGTGTTCCACTACAGCCTTGTTGTTAGTGTAGAGGAGAAGTGCCTTCTGTAACCCTGATGCATTGTTACCTCTCTCCGTCCACCTGGCACTAACAAACAAGATAGTAAAAACTCAATCTGGACTAAGATAGTAAACACTCAATCTGGACTAAGATAGTAAACACAACATGGACTAATATAGTAAACACAACATGGACTAATATAGTAAACACAACGTGGACTAAGATAGTAAACACAACATTGACTAATATAGTAAACACAACGTGGACTAAGATAGTAAACACAACATGGACTAATATAGTAAACACAACATGGACTAATATAGTAAACACAACGTGGACTAAGATAGTAAACACAACGTGGACTAAGATAGTAAACACAACATGGACTAATATAGTAAACACAACATGGACTAATATAGTAAACACAACGTGGACTAAGATAGTAAACACAACATGGACTAATATAGTAAACACAACATGGACTAATATAGTAAACACAACGTGGACTAAGATAGTAAACACAACATGGACTAATATAGTAAACACAACATGGACTAATATAGTAAACACAACGTGGACTAAGATAGTATACACAACATGGACTAATATAGTAAACACAACGTGGACTAATATAGTAAACACAACATGGACTAATATAGTAAACACAACGTGGACTAAGATAGTAAACACAACGTGGACTAAGATAGTAAACACAACGTGGACTAAGATAGTATACACAACATGGACTAAGACAGTATACACAACGTGGACTAAGATAGTAAACACAACATTGACTAAGATAGTAAACACAACATGGACTAAGATAGTAAACACAACATGGACTAAGATAGTATACACAACATGGACTAAGATAGCAAACACAACATTGACTAAGATAGTAAACACAACCTAGACTAATATAGTAAACACAACGTGGACTAAGATAGTAAACACAACGTGGACTAAGATAGTAAACACAACGTGGACTAAGATAGGTACCGGTACAGAACCAGAACCAGAAAGGTACCGGTACAGAACCAGAACCAGAAAGGTACCGGTACAGAACCGGTTATATGAGCAAGTTAATTAAATCAATTAAATGTATTGATAAATCCCCCTTTTTACATCAGCCGATGTCAAAAAGTGCTGTACAGAAACCCAGCCTAAAACCCCAAACAGCAAGCAATGCAGGTGTAGAAGCAGGGTGGCTAGGAAAAACTCCCCTAGAAAGGCCAGAACCTAGGAAGAAACCTAGAGAGGAAACAAGTCAAAGGAGCTGATCGTGGACTACAGGAAAAGGCGGGCCGAACAGGCCCCCATTAACATGTACGGACGGGGCTGTAGTGGAGCGGGTCGAGAGTTTCAAGTTCCTTGGTGTCCACACTTTTTAGCAGAATTTTTTTTATTTATTTTTGTTATTTTGTCATTGTTTTTTCATCATTTAAAAAATATATATATTCTTTCTTTTTAGATATTTTTTTATGGTATTTTATTTTTTATTGTTTTTACATCAGTTTATTTGGTTAAACTGTTCTTGAACTGCTCTGTTGGCTTGTAAGTAAAGCATTTCACAGTAAGGTTCTAAGGTTCTACACTTGTGTTGTTGTTTCGGCGCATGTAACAGTATAATTTTAGACCGTCCCCTCGCCCATACCCGGGCGCGAACCAGGGACCTTCTGCACACATCAACAGTCACCCTCGAAGCGTCGTTACCCATCGCTCCACAAAAGCCACGGCCCTTGCAGAGCAAGGGGAACTACTACTTCAAGGTCTCAGAGCAAGTGACGTCACTGATTGAAACGCTATTTAGCGCTCACGCTAACTTAGCTAGCCGTTTCACATCCGTTACACTCACTTTTTCCGCAGCAACCAGTAATCCGGGTCAACAGCATCAATGTAACAGTATAATTTTAGACCGTCCCCTCGCCCATACCCGGGCGCGAACTAGGGACCTTCTGCACACATCAACAGTCACCCTCGAAGCATCGTTACCCATCGCTCCACAAAAGCCGCGGCCCTTGCAGAGCAAGGGGAACTACTACTTCAAGGTCTCAGAGCAAGTGACGTCACTGATTGAAACGCTATTTAGCGCCCACGCTAACTAAGCTAGCCGTTTCACATCCGTTACACGCACGTGACTAATAAAGCTTGATAAGTTTGATTGGATTTGTGCTGCGTAGCTATTGGTCGGTGACTGTTAGCCAGGTGACCTAACGACAGGTGCAAGGGTTCCTGGGTGAGATGAGACAAGGGGGCCGGCCTGGGAAAGGTCATTTCCTGCTTCTCTCTCTATCCAGCCCTGCAACGTTCTGCAATGTGGGCCGCTGTTACCGAGCCAGCCAATATGTCGCTAAGTGGACAAACACGCGCACACAAACGCACACACACACACACACATTCACACTTTTAGAGCAACTATCTAGCTTCCTGGCTGCCAAAAATGTAATTAGCATGACAGATTTACAAACATCCACACAAAATGGCCAGTGTTCCTTGCATTTGCACCCGGGACCCACATTTAAATAAAAACGCTAGTTGAAAAGGTTAATTGCTAATGCAGGACTAAGCATTTTGAGATAATCACTGGCTATTACATCACAACACCTAGCGTTCTAATTGAACATTCCCCAAACGGAATGGAGTAGAGCGGGCCGGTCAGTGTCTGCGTTCAGTGTTTTTGTTGTTGTTGTTGTTGTTGAAAAGCTTCAGTATCAGCTCATCAACTCATTACAACTTAATTTACGGACACCTCTGGATCTCAAACTAACTGACGAGAATAGGTCTACTTCCCACTTCCCTCAGTTACTTTATACCAGTCCTATAAATAAATAAAAATACATAACAAACAGTCATGTGAATGACGTACCTGATATTCACTTCAACTTGCTCGATGCTGTAGGGGAAAATAAAGGACTGAGTCTCAGGGCTCTATTTTAACGAACCTAACCTAATGGTAAATCTTAGCGCTGGCGGTAGTGCTATATGTCCTGGGGTGTGTCAGAAACATTTTTTTGCTAATTTCACTACAAGGAATTATGGGCGCAGTAGCTGGCTGCGGCGGGAAAAGGCAACGATGTCATCAGTAGACTTAGTATAGAACCACCGTGTCATGTTTCGATGAAGAAAGGAGGCTTGACCCCCCCCTTCACTGGCCAATCAGAACATGGCTCCATGGCGACACATGTTGTGGCTTCACGTTGTGTATTTACGCTCTTGTACGTATTGCGGTTGTCATCAACTCCAGTTGGAATGTTAGTAGCCTAGTTTGTTATTATTTATTTACAGAAACAAAATAATATAATGTAGGCTTTACTAAATACGTTAAACACGTTAAAAACGTTGTTTTAAGCAATTGCATGGCTTCAATATGGACATATATTGTTAATCATAGCATTCACTCTGATATAGGGGGCCTACTGTGAATTGTATTATGGCTGAGCCATGGACACGGCTAACCTAGTCAATAAGCAAGTTTCAATTCACTGTTGATAGAGAGTGAATTTTTTAAATTTTATTTTACCTTTAGGCAAGTCAGTTAAGAACAAATTCTTATTTTCAATGACGGCCTAGGAACAGTGGGTTAACTGCCTTGTTCAGGGGCAGAACGACAGATTTTTACCTTGTCAGCTCGGGGGTTTGAACTTGCAACCTTCCGGTTACTAGTCCAACACTCTAGGCTACCCTGCCGCCCCAATAATGAATCAACAACTTGTTTTTAATAAACGGTATAAATACAGTTATATACCCCTTAATAATAGGCTGTATAAATACAGTTACATTCACCTTAATAAACTGTATAAATACAGTTACTATATAGGCTATATACAGTAGAGAGGCTATATACAGTAGAGAGGCTATATACAGTAGAGAGGCTATATACAGTAGAGAGGCTATATACAGTAGAGAGGCTATATACAGTAGAGAGGCTATATACAGTAGAGAGGCTATATACAGTAGAGAGGCTATATACAGTAGAGAGGCTATATACAGTAGAGAGGCTACATACAGTAGAGAGGCTACATACAGTAGAGAGGCTATATACAGTAGAGAGGCTATATACAGTAGAGAGGCTACATACAGTAGAGAGGCTATATACAGTAGAGAGGCTATATACAGTAGAGAGGCTACATACAGTAGAGAGGCTATATACAGTAGAGAGGCTATATACAGTAGAGAGGCTACATACAGTAGAGAGGCTATATACAGTAGAGAGGCTATATACAGTAGAGAGGCTACATACAGTAGAGAGGCTATATACAGTAGAGAGGCTACATACAGTAGAGAGGCTATATACAGTAGAGAGGCTATATACAGTAGAGAGGCTATATACAGTAGAGAGGCTATATACAGTAGAGAGGCTATATACAGTAGAGAGGCTACATACAGTAGAGAGGATATATACAGTAGAGAGGCTATATACAGTAGAGAGGCTACATACAGTAGAGAGGCTATATACAGTAGAGAGGCTATATACAGTAGAGAGGCTACATACAGTAGAGAGGCTATATACAGTAGAGAGGTTATATACAGTAGAGAGGCTATATACAGTAGAGAGGCTATAACCAGTAGAGAGGCTATATACAGTAGAGAGGCTATATACAGTAGAGAGGCTATATACAGACACCGGTTAGTCAGGCTGATTGAGGTAGTATGTACATGTAGATATGGTTAAAGTGACTATGCATATATGATGAACAGAGAGTAGCAGCAGCATAAAATAGGGGTTGTGGGGGGGGGGGGGACACAATGCAGATAGTCTGGGTAGCCAATGTGCTGGGGCACCGGTTAGTCGGGCTAATTGAGGTAGTATGTACATGTAGGTATGGTTAAAGTGACTATGCATGTATGATAAACAGAGAATAGCAGCAGCATAAAATAGGGGTTGTGGGGGGGGGACACACAATGCAAATAGTCCAGGTAGCCATTTGATTACCTGTTCAGGAGTCTTATAGCTTGGGGGTAGAAACTATTAAGAAGCCGTTTGGACCTAGACTTGGCGCTCCGGTACCTCTTGCCGTGCAGTAGCAGAGAGAACAGTCTATGACCAGGGTGGCTGGAGTCTCTGACAATTTTTAGGGCCTTCCTCTGACCGCCTGGTATAGAGGTCCTGGATGGCAGGAAGCTTACAGTCTGATTGATAGGCTATTTTATAATGTCATTGAATCCCACATGAACTATGTTAGACTTAATTTCCTGATGCAGGTTTAAAAACGTTTTGGAGCAGATTATTGATGTCCTGCACCTGGATAACACAACAGTTTTGCTCCAAGCACTGAGACATTTCTCACCATTGAACTGCCCCAATACAATACCCGAGAAATCCACCCATTCCTGCATATTGTGTGTGCCAAACAGGCGCTGTTAGATTACAATATTATTTTTCTGACCGTTTGGAACAATGAAGACAACACTAAATAAATGATAAGCATTACCAGAGTCTATTGTCACGTTTGTAAAACAAAACAATTGTAAAGGCAGCAAAGACTAAAAGCCGTCGCGTTCATTCGTGAACGCAATTTACGAAATGGAACGGATTATTTATTGTTTACAGCTAATTATTCAACTGTTGCTTTATTTATTTTATTTAAAAACTAAAAAGCTTGTTTGCATTTCAAATCATGCATGACTCGTATGTTGTGTGATGACACGAACAAACAAATGATTGATTGATACTGTAGCCTATATAATAAGCATTGAAATATGGGATCCTACAGCTACAGCTGGTTATACCAGGCTACTACACTAAGTCTACTACTGATAATGACATTACCTACACCTCCATGATGGTTATACCAGGCTACTACACTAAGTCTACTAATGATAATGACATAGTGGTTATACCAGGCTACTATACTAAGTCTACTAATGATAATGACATGGTGGTTCTATACTAAGTCTACTAATGATAATGACATAGTGGTTCTATACTAAGTATACTAATGATAATGACATGGTGGTTCTATAGTTAGTCTACTAAAGATAATGATATTACCGATGATCATAATAATAACAATCAGGAGATCAAGAAAAAGGACGGTGATTACTATTATAAATATTATTTTTCTGACAATTTGTAACAGTGTAAACAACACTAAATAGATTATAAATAACACAAGAGAGGCTGTTCTAAGAAGGAAAAGTGTAAAGCCTTGATTACAGCAAAGATTAAAAACAGACACATTTCTGAAATTGTTTATCCGACTTGGTTGCGCGAGGCTTGGTGCGCACGGAATCAGTAGGCTATTAAACAGACACTCAAACAGGCAACAGAAGCAGGATCTGTCTTATTCCTGTAGATATATATGGATGATTTATAAAGCCAGGCACATTTAACAGTTATTGATTAAAGACCTAATTATGTTGCAGTTTCCTCTCTCCGCACTTTTCATAGACAATTAAGTCAAGCTCCGTTTTCTCGTCTCCTAACTCCGCTGCTATTATGCACATAGCACATAGCACATATCACATAGCACATAGCACATAGCAACATAGCACATAGCAACATAGCACATATCACATAGCACATAGCACATAGCAACATAGCACATAGCAACATAGCACATAGCACATAGCACATAGCACATAGCAACATAGCACATAGCACATAGCACATAGCACATAGCAACATAGCAACATAGCACATAGCAAATAGCACATAGCACATAGCACATAGCAACATAGCACATAGCACATAGCAACATAGCACATAGCAACATAGCACATAGCACATAGCACATAGCACATAGCAACATAGCACATAGCACATAGCACATAGCAACATAGCACATAGCACATAGCAACATAGCACATAGCACATAGCACATAGCAACATAGCAACATAGCAACATAGCACATAGCACATAGCAACATAGCACATAGCACATAGCATATAGCAACATAGCACATAGCACATAGCACATAGCAACATAGCACATAGCACATAGCACATAGCAACATAGCACATAGCAAATAGCACATAGCACATAGCAACATAGCACATAGCAACATAGCACATAGCAACATAGCACATAGCAACATAGCACATAGCACATAGCACATAGCAACATAGCACATAGCACATAGCACATAGCACATAGCAACATAGCACATAGCAACATAGCAACATAGCACATAGCACATAGCACATAGCACATAGCAACATAGCACATAGCACATAGCACATAGCAACATAGCACATAGCACATAGCAACATAGCACATTGCACATAGCACATAGCAACATAGCACATAGCACATAGCAACATAGCACATAGCAACATAGCACATAGCACATAGCAACATAGCACATAGCACATAGCACATAGCATATAGCACATAGCACATAGCAACATGGTCTTAGGAAAAGGCGTTAATTCAACAGCGCACTGATGTCTTTCAGAACTCCAGACAGCGACCACTATCCAATGCGGTAGAAAGCGCATTTGTTATAAAATAATATTATTTTTATTTGTATTGCACAATTGTTCTTAAGAAATATAACCAAATACAATTTCAGTAGCACATCTCTTAGACTGATGCAATTTGCCACCCCCACGGCCTCCAGAATGGATCTGTCCAATCAGACAGGCCTCCACAATGGATCAGTCCAATCAGACAGGCCTCCACAATGGATCAGTCCAATCAGACAGGCCTCCACAATGGATCAGTCCAATCAGACAGGCCTCCACAATGGATCAGTCCAATCAGACAGGCCTCCACAATGGATCAGTCCAATCAGACAGGCCTCCACAATGGATCAGTCCAATCAGACAGGCCTCCACAATGGATCAGTCCAATCAGACAGGCCTCCACAATGAATCAGTCCAATCAGACAGGCCTCCACAATGGATCAGTCCAATCATACAGGCCTCCACAATGGATCAGTCCAATCAGACAGGCCTCCACAATGGATCAGTCCAATCAGACAGGCCTCCACAATGGATCAGTCCAATCAGACAGGCCTCCACAATGGATCAGTCCAATCAGACAGGCCTCCACAATGGATCAGTCCAATCAGACAGGCCTCCACAATGGATCAGTCCAATCAGACAGGCCTCCACAATGGATCAGTCCAATCAGACAGGCCTCCACAATGGATCAGTCCAATCATACAGGCCTCCACAATGGATCAGTCCAATCAGACAGGCCTCCACAATGGATCAGTCCAATCAGACAGGCCTCCACAATGGATCAGTCCAATCAGACAGGCCTCCACAATGGATCAGTCCAATCAGACAGGCCTCCACAATGGATCAGTCCAATCAGACAGGCCTCCACAATGGATCAGTCCAATCAGACAGGCCTCCACAATGGATCAGTCCAATCAGTCAGGCCTCCACAATGGATCAGTCCAATCAGACAGGTGTCTTGTACATCATGATTTTAAAAGAAAAATGGTTTGCTACTGCTCGACTAAAGAAATCTTGGTTGACCAACAGCCGACCCGTCGACTAAATGGGGTCAGCCCTACAACAATTAGACAGTTACTATGCCATTCACACTGTCACTCAGCATTAGTTAGACCAGGGATATACAAACATGTTCCTGGAGAGCAACCGTCTTGTATGTTTTCACTTCAACAGGTGAGCTTGAATAGGGTTGGATTGAAAACGTACAGGCGGTAGGTCTCTAGGTAGATGATTTGAGAACCTACAGAGGGTAGATCTCTAGGTAGATGGTTTGAGAACCTACAGGACGATAGATCTCTAGGTACACGGTTTGAGAACCTACAGGACTGTAGGTCTCTAGGTACATGGTTTGAGAACCTACAGGACTGTAGGTCTCTAGGTACACGGTTTGAGAACCTACAGGACGGTAGGTCTCTAGGGGTTTATGTAAAACACAGGGAAGATCCCAATTACATACACTTTGAGTCCTCTCTCCTTCTCAAAACACATTGAATCATAGAGCCAGAGGACCTCTTTCTCATCCAACGTATTTTAACAACAAGATTAGGAGAGAGGACTCAAAGAGTATGCAATTGAAGGCTGGGAGGCAACCTGGTTCCAAATCTTCACATGGTGCAAAACACAACTACCCGGGCGCTTTGGCCAGATTAATCGAATCCCCTCAATGTAATGGATGTTCACATTCTATTTATTTACATAGACTTTTTTTGTTACTTTTACCCCCTTTTTCTCCCCAATTTCGTGGTATCCAATTGGTAGTTACAGTCTCGTCTCATCGCTGCAACTCCCGTACGGACTCGGGAGAGGCGAAGGTCGAGAGCCGTGCGTCCTCTGCTTCTTGACACATTTCCCACTTAACCCGGAAGGCATCTGCACTGAAGAGTTAGAGGAAACACCGTACACCTGGCGAACACGTCAGCGTGCATTGCACCCGGCCCGCCACAGGAGTCGCTAGTGCGCGATGGGACAAGAACATTCCTGCCGGTCAAACCCTCCCCTAACCCGGACGACGCTGGACCAATTGTCCGTGGCCATATGGGTCTCCCGGTTGTGGCCGGCTGTGACAGAGCCTGGACTCAAACCAGGATCTCTAGTTGCACAGCTAACACTGTGATGCAGTGCCTTAGACCACTGCGCCACCCGGGAGGCCCTGGTGTTCCTAATCAAGACAATGATGTCATAATAGGTGGA